>NC_054826.1:161077777-161377777 GCF_018345385.1 Vulpes lagopus
CCTTTAGTGAACACATATACTAGTGGTTAAACAGACCTGTAAATGGATTAAATAACACCGCATAGTAAGAGCTATTATACTGATAAACAAAGATTAGGGAAAGCACAAAGGAGGAAATACAGACAATGACTTTCCAATGTACCACTTCTGGTTCTCCTTCTTCCACTTTCTTTTTTTCTTCATCTCTTCCTATCTTTCATCTGTTTCAACACATATCCAAAATTATGAGTGAATGCAACTTTATTGTGGAAGATGAGAGAATACTCCATTTCCATCCTTCTTCTTTACCTATCAAGCTTTCATCCCAAAGCTGCTATAAATTGGCCTAGAAAACAATGGTTTAGTTCTTCTTATCATTTTAAAATTTATTACTATCTTGCTGTATACTATATTTGGGTGAAGCCTATACTGGGAGATAATCTGTGTGAGCCAACAGAAGTCTACGTGCACAATGGTGTGAAAGTATCTTTTAATGAATGGAATTAGAATCTACCTTGAATCCCATAAAGAAATTTATTGGCAAGTAAACACAAATAAAAACTCCAAATATCTGCTAAATCCATGTTTATACCAGTGATCCTCCACCTGTGACTCTGGTGTCAAATGCTTCTTTTTGGACATCTTATATCATTTTCCTCTTGTCTACATGTTTAGAGAAAGCCTGGTGTCATGAGGCATAACACAGTTGTTTATCATGGAAGTATTCCTTGCATTATATAAGGCATGGGTAAAGATGAGAGAGAAAAAGATTCTAACATTTATTTAACATCCAAAATGTTCTAGATTCTCAAATGTGATCTCATACAACATTATGTTTAATATTCCCAAATGCCTTAAAATTTTGATGAGTCAACGAGTAAGACAATTTATATTCTCAGCACCCCATTCTTTTATTTTCTTGTCATCCATCATTTTATTCTAGAGAAAAGAAAAACCCTCAGACCTTTGCCCTAGGCATGACTGACTTTCTTTCCCAATGATGCAATCTGTCTTGATGGAATGAGACAGAGTACTCTATTTATGTTTGTTTGTTTGCTTACCTCCTTGAATCTCTGTAGGCCATACTAGTTGCCTGCTTTCTATTCTCATGTTCCTCATCCCTTCACCAATATCACCTGAGGCAGAGTTTTCAGTGCAACTTGAATATCTTTCTAGAAGTAGTTTTTAAACTTTAACAGAAGTATCATTTTAGCATGCAAAAGTATTACCTGAGGAGCTTGTTATAAATTCAGGTTCTGGAAGTCATCTCCAGAGATTGTGATTCATTTGATATGGGCTGGAATCATGGAATCTAAAATTTTAGCAAGCACTGCTGGTTACTCTCTTGTGGAAGGTTCCTAGCCCTTGCAGAAACATGAGTCTAGGCTAGCGGTAATCCTCTCCTCAGCTTCATTATTATCGCTTTTGGCTAATGGGACATTTCTGTCACTTCCTTAACAGCTTCAATGCCAGGCTATCAGTCTTCTTCCCCATAAAATGCCCTACTATTATTCTTAGGGAATTTGACATCCATTTTGATGAGCCTTCTAGTACTGTAGCCAAATCCCTTTTGATCACAATCTTTAAAAGATATATTTCAGATTTTGGCATCATCCTGAATTGTTCTAACATTTTACATTTTTACTTTTGAAAACATCCTGTTTATATTAAAACATTTAATCCTAGCTTTCTTGCTTCCTAATTTTTAATAAACTATTTGTTATTTCCAGTAGGTAACAGTCTTCAGTCTTTCTAACTGCCCTTATTTATCCAATCACGATAATAGAAACTTTCAATTATTCCATGCCTACTGTGTGTTAGGCCCTCTAGTCAGCATTTAATTGACATCATTTTGCAAACATCCCATGAGGTTGTTATTATTAATTTCATTTTACAGATGCAAACAAGGCTCGGAGAGATTAAATAATATATCCAAGGATACATAGTTTGTAAATAAAAGAAACTGGGTTTAAAACTATGCTTGTATCACTGTAAACCGTTATACTGACTGGTATTACTTTCTTACTCACTTAGATAAAATGATCAAGACATTAGTTTTTCTTGGCTCCTCCAGACTTTCCATGGTACTCATCCATTCTTGCCTATATATCTTTACTTAAGTCTGCCTTTTATGTGGAATGCTTTTTAAAATTGATGAATAAATCAAGCCATCCAAATCTTTTTTTTTTAACTATTTTATTTTTCTTTCCATTTCTCACTTGTAGACTGTCCTCTGTGAGATATTTATATATGTCTTTCCCCTAAACTGGATTATGAACTTCTGGAACAGGAACAGTGTGTAGGAAGTATAGGAAGACTTCTCTCTATGGAGTCAGGCTGACCTTGCCATAAATCAGAGTTCCAGCACTTACTGATCATATGATCTTTTTTTTTTTTTTAATTTTTTTATTTATTTATGATAGTCACAGAGAGAGAGAGAGAGGCAGAGACACAGGCGGAGGGAGAAGCAGGCTCCATGCACCGGGAGCCCGATGTGGGATTCGATCCCGGGTCTCCAGGATCGCGCCCTGGGCCAAAGGCAGGCGCCAAACCGCTGCGCCACCCAGGGATCCCTGATCATATGATCTTGATAAGATACAATGTCTTTAGTCCTTAATTTATCATCCGTCAGGATTCATATTTACCAGACAGAGTCATGGTGAAAATTACCCAATGTCTTATATATGATGAGTCTGGAATAACAACTTGAATATAGTTGGCACAATACATTCTGAACTATAGTCTCCCTGACACTATTTCTTGCTTCTCATCCCAATATTAATTAGTAAAAAAGAGGTCAGATTTATTCAGATAGTGGAAATGTAGGAAAAGTCAGCTATAGCAAGACCTATAAAAACAACGGTCTGTTGTTGAGGGAGTATGAGAAAAAAACTTACATCTCAACCCCATTGTTAAGCTTAATCCTTAAAAGGGATATGTCTATTTAAATTAGCCTTGACATACTTGCACAGTATGTCTTAAATTAAAAAAATAAATTAATAGATGAAGTTTTGAATTCATGAAGTTGAAGAAAATCTCTTCAGTTTAACCACATTTTATTCAGCATATTTATCTGAGTCAATTAGAGTTAGAGAACTTATGATTAAGTTCTATATTTTTATCTCTTTTACAGCAAAATAAATATGTATGTATAAATCTATTATACCAATGCCAGTCAAATCTCTACTGGAGTTTGAGATGTTTTTCCCGTAACTGCTCATGTTCAAGTACTTGCCAAAGTCAGCCCGGGGTATCTCATCACTAGTATCAATGCTGATTTATCATTTTGGGCCAAATTAACACAGGGAATTAACTATTTCCCAAATTATAAATTAACCACTTGAAAAAGCCTTAGTAACCCACTGACAATTTCATGTAAACTGTATTATACATGAATAACTTTAATTGCCAGTTACATGAACTTTGCATATTTACTGTAGCTGAAATTTCTCATGGAAAATATGCCATTTGGCCACTGCTTCACACTTGTTTTCCAAGTAAAATAGAGGGAGTTCTTTGTCATGACTACATTAGATGAATAACTCAGGTAAAAGTCAACATAGCTAGGTGGCCTACATGGAACTTCTCCTTGGCCAGGCAGCTAACTTAAGCCGACCCTCTAAAATGCAACTAATTTCTCAATGCCAGATTCCATTTCACCAAACACTGCTTGTATATATAAGGGTCCTGCCCCTCTTTTCTGCACATTTTGTGTCTTCCAAGGTTGTGACACTATGCTAGATTATTTTTCTCTCGATATCATGAACAAAACCCACAGAAAGCTTGAAGCCAGTATTACACATTGTTATATGATTGTTCAGGGGCAGAATGATAGTCAGTTCCATTAATGGGCAGCCTTTAAATGTGGAGAGACCAGAAGGTTTGTTAAAATTGGACTTACCCTAGTAGTTCAAAAAGAACAACATGGCCAATATTCTATCACCATTTGGGAAGAGAAGCCTTGCTTTTTGTTGCTGGTGTGGCCTACAAGAAAGACCTAATTCCAGGGAAGATTATTCAGACCAGCAACAGCTTGTATTCAAAAGTCAGCCCTTATTTGATTCTCTCTTTTTTTTTTTTTTATTAAAAACTTTAGCAATGGGAGCATGCAAATCATTTTTTAAGGAGATAAAATATTTGCATTTTATGGGCTATATGAATGGTCAAGAAGGGGTAACCTTATATTTTAGGACTTAACATGCCTAGCAATATCTGAGGTTATATGGGTTGCATTTTTAAATATAGATGTATTTAAAAACAAGATAATTAATAAAGATATTTATACCAAAAAATAATACTGAGAACTTTACCTAAATATGTGCCTTAGTTCTGCAAGTTCTTTTTCTTCGATCTGCAGGTCATCTTCTAATCTTTCTGTTATAATAACATAAGATTCACTGACTTTCTTCTTCCATTCATCTAGGAAAGAAAAACAAATGGGACAGAGTCATAGCTGTGTTTTACAAATATAGACACAGATCATAACATACAAGTAATTAAAACTCAGTCTCTTATTCTAAATTCTACAATATTTAAATTACTGATTGTGAGCTTAAAATGCAGATGCTTATAACTAAAATGCAATCATATTGAATTGTAGTAATTAAGAACCCATTTGATATTGAATAATATATTTACACAGAATATTTTTTACTTATTTCATTTGATTTTATTGCATTTTAATTTTAGCAATCTCTAGATTCTAGACAAAAGTTTTTAGGTTTCAAATACTGGATATTTAAGATATAATTCTAAAATTTCTATATTCATCAGTATTCCTAGGAACATTATACCTAACAACTAATATGCTTTTGTAAGAAATTTTCTATTTTCTCTAAAAATCCTTCAGAGAAAAATAATTTAAGTTCAGATAATCTTCTCAACAGTCATATCGTCCATGTAGAAATTAACAGACAGTCCAATGAAATGTTAATTATCTGTAACTACTATTCAACCATGCTACATTTACGGATATAAGAATAATTACCAGTACAAGTTTGGGTTGGTCTAGATTTATAATTTCCCATTTGTTAGAAGTTTCTTCTTTTTCCGAGTGCAGTTCCTCAGGTTACAAGATTCCAAGTTCAAGTGCAATGACAGTCCAGTTGAAAATACTTTGATAGTCTGGCTAAAAATAAGCCAACTGTCAAATGGAATGTCATGCAACAATGACGAAGAACAAAATGGTTTGTGCTTTCAAGGGTGAAACCATAAAAGGAACTAATCAGTTTGTTTAAAACAGTTGTATCCAAAATAAATAGTAAATGTTTCAATAGGATTATTTACCTTTATCAATTGATTTTCTCTATCCACGTATACCTCCATGGGCCATTTTTTAATAGGTAAATCTGGAAAATTGTTTAGTTACATCTGAGGTTCACAAACAGCTATTAAAAACTCTAAAGCTTTCTAATTATTTTTCCCTGAGTTAAAGTTATGCCAGTTGGAAAAGAGTGACTGATGATAGAATTCATCTCTCTATATAAATAATGGGAACCCACATTCTATGACATGCTGTAATAGAAATAAACATAGGTTTTGTCTATATTGGACGTATGAAACTATAAAAAGAAATTCTCAACATAGACCATGATTAAATTTTACCATGTGTTGATTATGTTGACCATAAAAACCATAGATAAAAATCTAAGACACTGGGTTTTATAAACAGCAATTCATAAAATAATGCAAGAACAAGACTATGAATAATGAGATTGAATGTTTCCTGTGTGATAGATACTTGCCAGAGTGCTTTATATACATTTTGTCATTGATACCTCATATCTTGCAGAATTCTGCAGGGTATACATTATTCCCATATTATGTATAAGAAAATCTAGATTTGCTAGTAGGTAGAGGAGTCTGGAATCAATTCTGTGTCTATATGTTTCTGAAGTTCAAACTAGATATTCCTATTGTTAAGTCTCCCATAATTCCTCTTTCATTCACCTTCCATTTACTTCATGGGAGATATTTCTCTTGGCTTCTGCA
This sequence comes from Vulpes lagopus, assembly GCF_018345385.1. Taxonomy (NCBI): domain Eukaryota; kingdom Metazoa; phylum Chordata; class Mammalia; order Carnivora; family Canidae; genus Vulpes; species Vulpes lagopus. Next base: position 161,083,748 of record NC_054826.1, read on the forward strand.
TATTTCTATTTATATAAATTAACTCAAGATAGGATGTAGAATAATTGGAGAACATAGAGTATCTGATTTTTAACTATGTATTTCTTTTTTGTACCTAGAAGGTACAGATTTCAATCTTGAAATTCACCTTCCAGAGGATATCGTTTTAATGTAATAGGTATGAATTTCACATTTATTATAGTTGAATGTTCAACCAATTTTGTCTTTTTGAAGTAAATGCTAAGGCAGATTTAGGACTCCCCACACCATTTTCTCAGCAAAGGTAATCTCAGCTGCAGAGGGAGGATTTCCATACTGATCAGATATAGCTAGAGAAGTAGATAAACTGACTTTCTGGACATCTCTGTCCTCCCCTAGATTAAACTCTTCTTCTCTCTCCTCATCAGTATATGCTATGTGGCTTTTGTTGTCTGCTATTCTGTGGGTGTCTCTGGTTACTTGGTTCATGCATTTTGCATTTTCCTTGTTTGAAGGCCAGACATCACCAGCTGCACCTGCTTTCTCTTAGCACTTATAAGACCCCCCAACTCCTTCCCCCCACAAAAAAGATAGGATAGCAGCATAAAAATTCAGGAAATGGTGATCTCAATTGCTAAAATATTAAATGTTATTGAACTGGACTTTGGTTAATATTATCATATCAATTTTTTGGTTCATCAATGGTAATGAAATACCACAATAACTTAAGATGCTAATAATAGAGGAAATGGAGGGGGGGATAAAGAGTCTATGAGAACTGTCTATACTTTCTGCTCAATTTTTCTGTCAATGTAAAACTTTTAACAGGAAAGTCTATTAATTTTTAAAAATTAAGGAAAAACATAAAATAAATAAGACCAAACATAGTAATTCCTTAACAAGACCATTTGAACTTTCAAGGAATATTTATAACATAGGGAAAAACTCTCTCTAAGGAATATATAACTCATAGTAAGTATTTTTTTTTCACATTTTTTTTTCATTCAAAATGTCGGTAGATTTAGTAAATACGTTAGTTCTTCTACTGTTCCTTTTTTTTTTAATCAACCTTCAAGTTCTACTGATGTGCCTAAGTCTAATGTTAATGTCTCCAACTTTTCAAGTAATTAGACAACTTCAGCACATACATAGATATGTTCTAATACTCTTTCAATAAGCCTGTTTACATTCCTTCTGAATTCCTTTATTTTGGGTTTATATTATTTATTTATCCCAATCTACACTTGTGCATCTGCTATTTATATTTCATACTAGTCTCTTCATAAATATTTAAAAGGATGCTTTCAAGATGAAAAATACAAAAATTGACCTTGACACTTCTACCTTTATGATTCCAACAGATAAATTATAAAGAACATGTATCCCATGAAATCAAACTGATGCACTTGGAGCAATTCTTATAAAATTTAGGAATCTGAGTTAATTTACACATAAAACCTAAATTGTTTCTTCACTGTATATGAGTTCTTATTAATATGTTCCAAAGTTTTAGGGAAGTTTAGATTTTTGATGTGTTACATCTGGTTGACAAGCAATTAAGAGAATTATTGCTTTAAACATAGTAACCCCAAATTACTAATTGGTATATATTTAGGTTTTTTCCTTGTGTTTAATAAACATTAAATTCCCCTATTAAAACAAAAATTTCTCAAAGAAAATTTGTGTATTGTCTAAGATGAATAAACTATTCATTTAATTTTTTTTTCAAGATTTTATTTATTTATTCAAGAGGGACACACAGAAAGAGAGAGAAAAGCAGAGACACAGGCAGAGGGAGAAGCAGGCCCCATGCAGGGAGCCCAATGCAGGACTAGATCCCGGGTCTCCAGGATCACACCCTGGGCTGCAGGTGGCGCTAAACCACTGAGCCACCGGGGCTGCCCCATCTAAAATTATTTGATTAATTTCCCTTTAAGCACAAATTTCTGCATTTAAAGAAGAATAACTTGTAAGATTCTTAGTTATCAAACAAGTTTCCTTTCTTTTCCACTAGAATATATAAAGTATGTTAGATGGAGCTATAAATTACCATTATGAACCTGAACAAACATTGCTGAGGTAATATTTAGATTAATCCTCAAAAATGAATAGGCCTTGAGCATATATAATAATGAAAGTAAAGGTAAAAAAAAAATTACACAGTAATTTAAACAGGTGTTCTCAGTATCTCAAACTGTGAGAATATATTAAAGAAAGAAAAAAAGTATATTGCTATTTTTGTTTCCAATATACTACAATTGAAAATGAAAATATCTTAATTTTTCCTTTGCCTTCCTTTGTTACTGGGTAAGCATGAAGTAAAGTTTATTAAAGAATCTAAATTAAACAATGATGAGTCACATCTCTGTCATTGGCTAAAACTTTCTTTTCCAAATTGATATAGCTTCTTTCAACTGTCAATCCAGCTCTTTATTGGTGGATTGAACCATTTATTCATTCAATAAGCATGTACTATATACCAACCACTCCAAAGAGTTCATGGGGGCCAAGGAGAGATAAGTAAACAGACAATTGCAATAAAATATTTATCCTATGATAGAGATACAAATGGTTGGTAATGAGAAGGTACATATAATAAAGCCTAGATTCCACTTCGAAAAAAAATATTATTGAGGCATTAAAACCATCAGAATAGTTTAAAATTCATGACTCAGGCCACTTCTCTCCTTTTATCCTTCTTTCTCCCTTCCTGAGTCAGATGTCCTGATAAGGAAATAACACTATGTTATAATTACAGTTCAATTAATAAGTAATTATTGTCTCTAGGCATAACTTTTCTATGCCTGAGATTCGTTATTTAAAAGTCAAACAAATAGTCTATGGCCATACCACTCTGAATGCACCTGATCTTTTTTAAAAATCAAATAAAACGAAGTGGAGGAGGAAAACAAATATAGTTCTGCTTACATTGAGTTAAATTTCTTTTCACTTACCAATTATCTACTGTGGCTATTCCTCAAAATGAAAAGAAAACTAATGAGATGTAGGTTGGACAAATTGCTTAAAGGTTCAAAAAGTGAATCTATATAACATGTGGTTGTTAGAGAGCCTGCTGAGTGATTCCATATGACCATTTCTTTGCTTAGTCCCTCTAAGCAGAAACAATCATAGTAAGTAGTCTGTCCAAGCATAGGTAATCATTATTTCTTATTACATCTTTTACTGTTCATAGTGGAAGAATGGTGATAATAGTTATAATGCCATATACTTTCATACTATGCTCCTATAGTCTTATATCGGTGCCAGAAATGGCATCAGTCCTTGGCACATACTCAGAAAGAAGTTCATGATCCCTCTTCTGTTCACGTAGCCCAGGTCAGCATCCCACCAATCAGAACTGACACTGACTCAACATTTTTCTATCCATTTTATACTATAGCTGTAGAACTAGGCTGGCTCCCCTAACACCTGAAATTTCATATACATATAATCTTGAATGTCCCGAAGAGAAATTAAAAAGGAGTGCTATGATTAAAAAGGAGGGCGATGAAACTGCTGGGGGTACAAAAAGATCAATGTTTACTTACAGCTCCCTTAATGGATCAGTACATTTGGTTGGGTGAATCAACAGAAAGACACAGTTTATAGGACCACACAGCTTTCTGATTTCTTGTTGTAGGGACTGTTGTCTCAGAATATAATAATTATGAGACTTGTTATAGCAAGCAATGTTTGAATATATCTTAATGCCAGTATACTTTTGATAATAAACACAAGTTTCCAATTTTATATAGTCAACATATATCCTGATAGATTTGTATCTTACTTTACTGGTATCCACATAACATAACCTTCCCACTCAATATTCAAGTTTAATAATCTAGGCATATAGGAATGCCTGGGTGGCTCAGCAGTTGAGCATCTGTCTGCCTTTGGCTCAGAGTGTGATCCCAGAGTCCTGGGATCGAGTCCCACATCAGGCTTTTTGTACAGATCCTGCTTCTCCCTCTGCCTACATCTCTGCCTCTCTGTGTGTGCGTGGATGTGTGTGTTTCTTATGAATTATTAAATAAAATCTTAAAAAATAATCTAAGCATATATATGTGTGTATATATTTAAGAAATGTGTAAAGAATGTTTTCAATTAGAATTTGTGAACAAGTTACATAGTGTTTTCCTTACAATTTTATCCCCTTCTTAAAATGGAATATCAAGAGTAGACTATAATTGTGAATGTCAAGGTAATTTGTTTCACGTAAAGTCATTTTTAGAATTTACCACTGCATTTAAAATAAGTGTATATTATACTTTGCCAGCCTGGTAATATGGAGAATGATTGCCTCTACTATTTTTGCCCATACGTCCCATGAAAAATCATATTATTACTTAAGAATTCAATTTAGGTGTTCAGCACCTCTGAGGAGCCTTTATAATTACATAAACTATTTAGACCACCTTCTCCTTGTTGTTCTCACTGTATCTGGCACTCTGCTTTGCCTCTTGACCCAACAATTATGGTCACTTGAGGTCTATACTAATGGGAAAACATGTGAATTAGGTTTAGGTCAGTTTAAAAACCTTTAAAAATTGTTCCCAATACTAGAGATGCATGTTTGGAATTACAGAGTGGTAGAAATTGTTAGAAGCACTTCCATCCTCCCCAAGGATTCCCTACTTTTCCCACAGTACAAACTCTACCATTTAGGATCACCACCTTTTGAAAACTAAAACAAATGTTGCAGACACTACTAACTTGAGTGTCTCTGATGCCTAGATTTATTAAGTCATGGCACAATATAGTGGACCTAAATTCCAAATTTTGAGTCTAATTGTTTAAGCTGGTTTACTATGTCATACCATTTCCTAACTGCTGCCCAGAGTTGCCCAAGTGGAGGTCTGAATCTGATTACACACATCGTAATATAAAATTGTCCCCATATTTCACTACTTCATATATGCAGCCAGAGGAGAGATGGAGCCCATGGGGAGGGCTACAAAGCATTTGGAATTTTTGAGGGCCTTAGGTATATCAAAATGAGAGATAAATTCATGCCATCAACTGAGGCTTAACAAATTAATTTTATCATCATCTTTCTGAAACTTTCATTTCCCATGATGTTGAAAACTATCCATCTCATTTAGCTACATAATAGCTAATTTGTTAAATAATCACAATAGTTATCTACAGATCCTCTAAAGATCACACTCTCTTTGAACTATTCTATAATTTGCATTTCTTTTATTGAATCGCAATAATCTACAAAGCCATCTGAAGAGGATATATCAGGGCTGCATCCTTTTATGTTATTAAGGGTGGCTGTTATACCTGTTCCTTTCTGATGGCCAAATATACTTCTATTTGGCAAGTATGCACAATTATATATGTTTTATGTGCGTAAATAGTATATATATATAAATGTGCATACATTATATACATAGGTGCACTATATATGTATATACATTATATCTATAGTACATATACACATTTATATATAAAATCCAAAAGCAGCAAGAAAATAATTTTTTTTTTTTATTTATTTATGATAGTCACAGAGAGAGAGAGAGAGGCAGAGACACAGGCGGAGGGAGAAGCAGGCTCCATGCACTGGGAGCCTGATGTGGGATTCGATCCCGGGTCTCCAGGATCGCGCCCTGGGCCAAAGGCAGGCGCCAAACCGCTGCGCCACCCAGGGATCCCCAGCAAGAAAATAAAACAAACTGATAACACTCTTAAGTCTTACTCTAAGTTAAGCCTGTAGGAATGCAATACCTATTTGTATTAAAACACTTTTTTTTTTTTAAAGATTTTATTTACTTGACAGAGAGACAGAGAGCACAGAGCACAGAAGCAGACTCCCTGCTGAGCAGAGAACCCACCACAGGGCTTGATTTCAGGACCCTGAGCCAAAGGCCAGATGCTTAACATACTGAGCCACTCAGGCACCCTTGTATTAAAACATTTATTATAGAAGATAGAATTAATGCCTTTCTCTCTCCTGTTAGGCTGCAAGCAATTAAAGAATTGTAGTTTATTCATTTTTGCATTTGCAATAGCCCAGCACAGTGTCTGAGAGATATAAATTTAATTGGTTTTTTTTTTTAAAGAGTTTTGATTTATTCATTTGAGAGTCAGAGAGAGTGAGTGAACCAGCACATAAGCATGAGCAGGGGAGGGGGTGCCAGAGGGAAAGGGAGAAGACTCCCCTCTGAGTGGGGTGCCTGACAAGGGGCTCGATCCCAGGATGCTGGGATTATGGCCTGAGCTGAAGTCAGACAGTAACCGAATGAGCCACTCAGGTGCCCCAAATTTAATTGTTTTGGACTGAATTGAATTGAATTCAATTGAACCAAAATGAATTGGAATGAACCAATTGAATTGAGCAGAATCAATCCTTTCATTAAGGGAAATATTGCTGAGGTCTGGAAAAGAGTAAAGTGAATTTGAATGAAGCCATTGCCAATTCCGCAGACAAAACATGCATCATTTTGAAATTCTATGCAAGGATAATTCAAACAATTTTTAGTCTCTTTATTCTCATCATCTTCCTTTTAAATATTTACCTGTATCTTAAGAGTTTTTTTTTAATTACTTGGAGTTATTAGTATTTGCCATTTATACAAGGTATTTGATGCTCTCACAATAATTTACAAATCAGATTTTCAGGGAGTTTTTAAACACTTCAGTTATCAGGACCTATTCATGATCAACTAAATTGGAATCTCCCGGGGTTAGTCCTTTGAATTAGGAAAAAAATAAAACTCCCAAAGTGTTGGACACAGTTTTCTATATGTGTGTGGAACAGAAAATTTAAAACCTAATTTTTTAAACCTAATTTTATATTTGCAAATATAACTTACTCTAAAAAGTAGCCAAAGAACAGTGCAAAAAAACCTCCCACATACTATAAAACTTAAGAAGAGGAAAGGGTTACATTGGGCTGGCTACAGAAGTTTTTTGAGCATAGCATGACTTGAAATAGGTCTTGCTGCTTGAGGAGTTTTAAAAATGTTAGAGCAGAAATGACTCTTTAAGCTTGGACATACAATAAATTGAGAGCTTGGACACAATTTAAATCATTATATCACTTTAGAGGATTTAGAGAAATTATTAAGACAGTGTTCATTAAAATTTCTATTATTGCTCTCCACAGTAAAACAAATTAAACAAAACTGATGAAATCAAAGTAATTTAGACTTCAACGTGGATTTTTTTTTTTTGAGAAAAACATTTGATGAGATTAAGTTAGATGAAGTCATAAATACCAAATGACAAGCAAATTACATCAAGTGGCCGCAACGGGGAAATAGGAGCAGGCGCGATAAACAAGAGTTTCAAAAGGAAATAAAAGGCAAAGCAACATTGCTTGAAAAAAAAAAAAACAAACCTAAAACCATAATTATCAGAGGAGAGAAGCACATGGGGTGTAGTATAAGCCAGTATTCTATCAGTGAGAGGAATATGCAAATTATATATGAGTTCATGGTATATAATAGCAAGAAGCACAATGAGGAAAGTAGAGTGGTTTAGATAGAAGCATCATTTTACAAAGAGGATCATAAAAGTTTTGCATGTAAGTCTACTGAAACTACATTTGAAATGTAGTGTTCAACGCAGGACACCTACCCATAGTATCATAAAAGAAAGATCATATAAAGAAAGCTCTTCTTGGATTTGAAGGAAGGGATTATGAAATATATTTATCCTAGCTAATGGGAGTAATTATAAACATATTTTCTAAGTGCTCCTTTAATCCATTAAATTTTCCTAGATACCATAATTTAATGGGCAGCATATTTTCACCCATTTAGAAGGTGTTTTTGTTTTAATTTGAAGAGGCTTCCTAGTAAAGTTTTATCAAACCATTCCAGACTCACATGGACCAGTGGCCTCTAGTGTTTGTGTATCTTGACTTTTGACTTAGTACAGATTGCGGTGAGTTAACAGTGGAGTTAGGAACCAAAAAAAAAAAAAATCATCCAATTTTTATACTTTGCCCTATGTTGGTTGAGCTTTATGCTAAACTAGAAAATTATGTTCTTTTTTTATTTACTGGAAAACTTTGAAGATTATTTCATTGCTTTAGCTAATGTCTGATTATGGGCTATAAAATATGCATTTATGTAAGTATTTTGGTTGTTACTGATGTTATTTTTCTACCAAGAGCCATGAAAGAAAAGGTTTATGCAGTGTAGCTAACTACATAAACACATTCTTTTTGCTCTTTAAATCAGATTGATATAATAATATTGTATGTGGTGTCATTTCTATATCAATAAAAAAGCCACCTGCATACTGAATTTTTAGTTCAGCACAGATGATAATAAAGTCTTGTAAAGACAAAAGGTAGCTATTCATGTCTAAACAAAAACATTTCCCAGAAATATGTGTTTAAAGAGAATATAAAATATAGGATTAAACACTAAAGTTTTGAAATCATTTTTTTTCAAGTTCAGAGTAAATAAGTTTCTGTGAAATATTTGTGCTATGTTAATATGCTTGTGAGTTTCTGTTTTTCCCATTCTCTTGTTTCAATTCTATATTGTTCTCTGTGTACTACTTATGCTTAGGCAAAATTATCACATGGATTACCACTTCCTCTTAATTTACAGTATTTTACTAGGAAGTAACCTGTGGGAAGACATTGGACTTTTATTTAAAAATTCTTTCTTTGCTTTCCTATTCCCAACTGTCAAAAACTCAATTTTGTCATTTGTTAGCTAAATACTGGAGGAACAATTACCCTCATCACACACACACACACACACACACACACACACACAACTACACTACTTTCTCTATTCTCTGAAGTAATTGACCTTATTTAATTTCTAAGAAGGTACATGAACATTTTTATAAAGGTCTATAAATTAATCTAAACTTTAGACATTTCCCCAATCAACTCTTTCTTACACATACTACACTTCAGACAGGTCTTCTTTTAGAGACTCCAATGTACTAGTTACTCTCTCCTACCAATCTTCACAAATGCTATTTCCACTATTCACTCTCTCTCCCTCTATCCACCTCAAAAACAAAAACAAACAAACAAAAAACCCATAAACATGTTAGTTTTTATTATTCCTTTGGGTCTTAGTATAAATTTCACTTCCCCTGAAGGCCTGTCCTGATTATGTACCTTTTGTTAGTCTCTTATGCTGACTTCTCCTCATGACACCTTACAGTTTGTTTATCGTGGAACATTACTACAATTCCTTTTTTTTTTTTTCCCTGTCTTATCATTTGCTAGACTGGAAAACCCTGAGAGCAATGAAAAATAACCCCACTGTCTAGAAAAGGTCTTGACACATAATTAATATTCAACATATATTTTATAATTTGAAGTCAGGGAGAGCACAACAGTGGTCTAAGTTACTTATTTATAAACAATAACCTTATCCTGGAAGAAATTATATACACTCATTTCCTATTTCAAAGCACATACATTGAGCAAAACTTTTGTCTTCATACTCTGACTTCCTCTGGAACGGATTTCAAATGGTTCATCTTTATAGCAGGGCATTATGCTAGGTGTTGTGTTATATACCTTGTTATATGGATTCTTTAAAGTGGACTAAAAGGGATAAGGGTCTAAATGTTTACATTATGCTGATTTTTTTCTTTTTTCTCTTCCTAAATTTACCATTTCCTTGTTCATTGCATTCTATGACCATAACATTCATTACAAAAATATACCATCTACTGGTATCATCCCCTTTGCTAACATACCATGCCCTCTACTGATAAAAATATACCATTGCTAGCAAAAATGTTTAATAATATGCCAGTAGAATAGATTATTATAATGTATGCATCATATAAATGATAATAGAGCATTGATATTTATTTATTTATTAAAGATTTTATTTATTCATGAGACACACAGACAGAGGCAGAGACACAGGCAGAGGGACCTTATAGGGAGCCTGATGTGGGACTTGATCCCAGGACCCCAGGATCATAATCTGAGCCAAAGGAAGATGCTCAACCACTGAGCCACCCTGGTGCCCTAGGGGATTGATATTTAAGTGATAAATAAAATATTTAAAATGTTGATGTAATAAAAATAATAAAAGAGCAAACAGTCATTTTAGGAAATGTTTGAACTCAGAACTATAACTGGAATGTGGAATAAATTTATGTCTTGAGGAATTTGGAAAAATACACATTAGTTCTTAAGTTTCAAAGAATCAGAGGGTATCCCAAGGCCCCCACAGACTGGGGACTCTTAGAGTGGATCTTGGACATATTAAGCTGGAACTTCCCAAAAAAATTCCTTTCCTTCAGATTAAGGATCAAGTAGAAGTAAATCTGTCATCCTTTTTTCCAGACCAAAGGAATTGTATAATAACAGTTTCCTTTGATATTCAGCAAATTAGAAGGAATTAAAAAGAAAATGAAACAAGGTCCTTGAGATATTATGGCCATAAATGTATTCACTATAGATTTGCATTCTGCCTATGCAAAGCCTGGTAGGCTACAGAACCTTAGCTGAACTTAATGTAAAGCTGTTCTCTAATGGTAGTGCCTCTCCAGTCTCCCAACAGAAGCAAATGCAAACAAAGCCCCTGGAGGAAGGTCCATTCATCTTAGGCCATGGAGAGCTATTGCAGGTACTTTACCAAGGACAATGACCAGCAAACAATCAAAGTTAATAAGACATACAAGAAAGCATGGCAACATGAGCTGAAAAACAAGCATCAGAGGCAGATCCCCACTGATTTCTGGTAGTAAAATTATCAGATAGAGTTTATAAAATAACCATGTTTACTTACCATATTTAAAAGGAAAAAAAGAGCAAAAATGAGAGAGAGATAACAATGAAAAGTATATTTGTAGAGAACAGGAAGTTCTAAAAGGGAAAAGAAGATTTCAATGAAAAGAATACTCTAAATTGAAAAATAAGAAAAAAAAAGTTATCGTTTCATCTTTCTCAAAATATTTTTAAGAAACTAGGATTAAATTATGTTTTCATTTTTAATTCATACCTGGAACTCCAACCTGGAAAGAAAAACAAAATATATGCACCCTGGAAAAATACTGATCAACCTAATAATAAATGGCTAACAATTTTGTTAAGTGTTATACATTTGAAGTATTAGAGACCTAGCAAATTAGTTTTTAAAAAATATTCACAAAGCTTAGCTCTCCTATTTACCAATGCTAGCTATTATTGTTTAAAACTCTTTATTTCATATTCCTGGTATTTTGGAGACTATTGGGAAGGAACTATATTTTGTCTTAGTAATTTTCAAATACACATGGACTCAAAGCTCAATCCAAAATATGGTTAGCATTGGACACCTGTTATTTCTTGATTCCTTTCTGAAACAAACATTAGGAATCCCTACTATGATGATGATGTATTTTGTATACTTCTGGAATAAATAATGTACAGGAATCATTCAAATGCATATTCAGTGGGAAGCCATCTGGCTCTATGTGAATTTATGAATATTTTAGCTTGCTCAGCTAGTCAAAAGTAAAATCTGGCACGTGGGATTATCATGTAGATTTGTGACATATATTATAAAAAATTTGCTTCTATAAATAAATGATTGACACATTTACTAAAGCATAGTTTCTTTCTTTCATCATGGATTGAGTCCACTCAAACTATGTATGATATTGCATGCTTGGAAGTTTGGAAGTCATCATAATTCAACTTGAATTAGAACATGAAATGTTTTATTAAAATAGTTGCATATAAAAAGCAAATCTTGGCACTGGTTAGACTTCATAGTTTATTGTAGTGAGCACTATGATGTGACACCCAAATTTTTTTCCAATAAAGGGCTTTTTACCCCAGCTACTGGGGATGCTGTCAGGAGAGAGCTTTCAGCTGTCAGCACCATTCACAGATTGCCTCAGCCACAGAGAGCTATCTTGCCCAAGATATTCCTTTCCAAGATGCCCATATCCAATCATGATTGATGTGCAGTATAAATTGTGGCTACTCAGGGCCAAATTAGGATAGCACTAAAGTGTCATTCTAGCACCAGAACTCCTCTTGGGATCAGCCTGTCAAGACTGTCACTAAGCCTGTATCACAACTTCACTTCTCCCTTCTGCTCAATTGTGCTCTGTTTTTGTACAATTATTAGCCCCAAACTCACTTAAGACACATATTGCACTCTAAATTCCATCTCAGATCCTGCTTTCCAAGAAACTCGATCAGCTATCATTATTTAATCCTATCCTTACCCTTACCAAAACTTCTTGGAAAAACTCTTGGTAAATTGTCTTCTAGTCACTTTTCCTTAAACACTTCTGGTATCAGGCATCTTATTTTCTCAGAAGGCAACCAACTGTATTATTGGACAAAGTTATTTCTAACATTGTATAAACATTTTCTTCTCTGTAACATCTAGAACAATATAAAATCTACCTAATCAGTCTGCTGATTTAATCATTAATAGATTAAATGACATTCTGATGTATGTTCACAACTTATAGAATTGTATTTTTACATTTTTGGGAATTATACTTCAATAATTAGAAATATAGATTTGAGAGTTGATAGAACATAGATGATAGGAGAATGGATGATATCCCAAAGAGTATATGTGGATGGAGAAAACTAAACACAAAGACTTGTGACCTTTCAGTTGTATGAGGTAAGAATGATGATAAAGAATGACATAAGGAGATTTGAAGAAAAGTGACAAATAAGTTAGGAAAAATAAACAGTAGTGTGGGGTTCCTGGAAGTCAAAGAATGCATTTCAAAGAAGGAATGATCAATTGAGACAAATGTTGCTAAAGGGGAATGAAGATGAGAACTATGAGGTGTATTGGATTTATCAAAATGGAGAGCACTGCAAATTCTCAGAAGGACAAGTTCTGTGAAGTGGGAATAGGGGGATAAAGACTAACTGAACTGAATTGAAGATTGAATGGGAGAAAAGACATTAGAGAATGGACAATTTATTGTAAAATTTTTATTGTATAGGGGAATGAAGAAATGAATAGCTGAAGGAAGTAGAGTTGAGAAACAATTTTTTTTAAAGGTCTTATTAATCTATTCATGAGAGACACAGAGAGAGGCAGGGACCTAGGCAGAGGAAGAAGCAGGCTCCCCGCAGGGAGCCCGATGTGGGACTCGATCCCTGAACCCCGAGATCACGACCTGAGCCAAAGGCAGATGCTCAACCACTGAGCCACCCAGGCATCCTGATAAAGACATCTTTAATTAGAAAAATAACAGTATATTTGTGTGCTGATGAAAATAATCCATAAGAGAAGGAAACTTGTTGAAACTAGAGAGAGAAGAGATAATTACTGGAGTAGTATCCTGTTCATAAGAATGAAATGTTACAAAGAAATCATCACATTTCAGTGTGGTTTGCTAAACTAAATGCTGGTGTTTTTAGAAACAAAATATATGCTCATCTGAGGGTAGGAAACTTTAGAAATAACACAGTGTACTCACAGAACCCATTTCAAAGGTTGCAGCTTCCCCGGAGTACTGCAGCAAGGACAGAGACAAGATTACAGAGCCTTATAGAGGAGCGTGCTGGCATCATGAGTAGGCAGTAAAACTGCTTCAATGAGCTCATTGATAAGAGCAAGCCACCATAGTTTCTACAAAAACTCTTCAGACTCTATTCATAGTGTTAAGTCCAGCCTCCTCCCAAACCACAGGAATTGTCACCCAGTAATACTCAGCAGAGGCTCTTATGGAGAAAAGGATTATAGTAATGATATGTGGCCAGTCACTAATGGTAGGGATACTTTGGTTGTACTAGTTTCCTTTATGTCCAAATTTCAAAGTTAAAGAAAGCATCTGTACACTAGGGAGAAGTGTATATTTATATCTGTAAAGTTCTAATGAAAGTGGATCTTGGTTACAAAAGGCCCTCAGGTTCTGTGGAGTTTCTTGATGTGTCTGGCTATGTAAACATAAGCCTAGGGTTGGAAATATGGTCTGGTGTTTTTAAACCATGTTATTTCTGAAGTTGCTTACCCTCAAATGAGCATATGTTTTGTTTTCAAAAACACCATCATTTAGCAGAACTGAGCAAGCTCTCAAAATGAGACAATCTAGGAGACTTATGTATATACATAGTGAGGGACATGAGGGAGGGAGGGTTGTCAGACATAATTCTAGATTCAATAACATAACCAGTGAAGAAATTCTTGGTAATGAGGTTGCTAAAGGACGTCTATGAACAAGAGTACTTACTATTTAATTTGTTCTTTTCATTGGTTTAATATATATCTTTCTTCCTCTCACTACCATTGCTGTAATTATTCAAAGAAATTTGTGTGAGAAGGGATTTTTTTTTTCTTGGAGTGTTATGAAGTGGTTGGTATAGGAAAAGATGAAAAGTCTGAGGCTCACAATGATTCCCATGGTGAAAAACAGTCAGTTAACTGATCAAATTGTGAGAAAATCAGATGCAAGACGAAACAACTAAATCACCAGAAGTTGAAGCTTAAAGCCAAAAGTGATTGGAAAAATATATGCTTCCCAGGAATTCATAGATATTTGGGAGATTTTTAGACTTCTATGGGGCTTAGAATGGAGGTTGAGTTAAAGTTGCCTATATCTAACGGAGTAGAAATTCCAGCTGATATTTAATTAGATATAGTAAATATGGAAATGGTAAAAAAAAAAAAAAAAAAAAAGTGTGTGGTTAAGTGCCTGCAGACCATCACTCTGCAAAACTCCACAGAAAAAGAAATGCAGAATGTTAAGAAGTAGCATGATTTGCTATCCTAAACAGCAATCTTCAGGAAAGCAAGGTGGGATGTAAATACAGATCACGTCAGTGAAGCAACGTGGACATGGTCATAGTATTCCTTTTCCTCTCGATGCCCAGTATAACTGAATGCCAACCTTTATCTTTTAAAATATCTTTTTTTTTACAGTCTCTCTGCACCTTCACCTTTATGTACAATCATAAAAGTCAGATGATAGTTTCTGATTATTGCACATGGAAAGGTGTTGTACTGCATTAGCCCAGGTTAACAGGAGATGGTGGTCTGCAGAAGGGCTGGGAGAGGCGGATGCATTTTGGTTATGTTTCCAATGTGCAGACTTCACGTAATGAAGAACTCAAAAAGGACGAAGGGAAGTATGTGAGGAGTCATGGATGACTTCTAGGTTTTTGCCTTGAGCAATTTGGTGGATGACTAGAACATTTATCTAAACGGAAAAGACCACCAGGATTGACAGAGGAAGACAACTCTTTAAACAGAGATGCCTATTGGATTGTTTTCAGTGAGAGAGAAGAGAGGAGGAGGCAGGTATGTATACAAATCTAGAAAACTCAGTGTTGGGTATATTATCATGGCCAGTAGAGACAAATTTAAACATACAAAATAGACTGTATCCTGATAAAATGATATGGCTAAAATAAGTTTATTTTGTTGTTGCTTATTTATTTTTATGTTTTGGGAAATTACAGTATGTTTGTAGTCTAGAGATATGGAGAGAAATAGATGGCAGATACAGGCAGCACAGATAATTTTGTAAATTGCTCCTTCTCTACTGAACTCATGGTAAATGTTTTTATTGTATTTAAACATCAGCAGTTGTAACAACTAAAAGAGAATTTCTTTAAAACTCTATACTTTCTTCCACCTTCTCATAGGATAGCTTCTGTAGAAAGTTTTTTATTTGACTGGTTAATAGTTAATTAGAAACTCTATTAACTTTAACCAATTATAATGAGTGATGATCTTTCTTATTAAATTTCATTAAAAATTGATTCAAGTGATATATAAGCAGTGAATTTTATACGTTAATTTATGACCTTGTCAATGTGCCTGTACATTTGAAATGTGCGTATGGACCACTTGTTATATCATAATTATTTCTTTGTATAGTAGAAGTTTTCCAGTTCTAGATTTTATTAAAAACGTTTGAAACTTTTCTGAAGAACAGGATATTGGTGGATATAATTTACTTCCTCAAACCCCAGGGCTAAAAATAATAGGAAAGAAACCAATCATGTAAAACTTCATTGAGTAGTTACAACATTTCTCAACCTGCAAATGAAATGAACACTTACTTGATTTCCAGAGTTGTGTTTTAAAAGATTTTTGCCTCCAGATGTAAATGCTTTAATTCTTTTCTGGGCAATGTGATACTCTCCTACAGTGAAGTGGTAAATGAAAACTAACTTCAACCACCTGAATGTTCTGCAGAGAGAAAAAAAAAAGGATACTAGTGAGAAAAAAAGTGATTTTTAAAATCATTCATATTACCACAAAGTGTTGGTTGGAGCAAAGATTTTAAGAGCCTTTAAGGAGGTTGGAGATTCAACAAGCAGATCAGTAACACACCATAAAACAGTGCCTAGATATAGACATTAGATTGTTTTAGCAGTGCATTTAAGCACAATTGAAGGAATATTATTTAGGCACAGAGAGCTGGTAAATGACGGTAGCAGATGGATTGTTCCCATCTGCAGTGATCAGAGATGAATTGCTCTGCTTGAATAGTTGAATTTTATACTTTGGAAGCCTAGTAGGTTCCTGCAGCCAGAGGCTTCAAAAGATGGACTATTTTGTCCAAGCAGCCCAGAAGGAAATATTAAGTCTGTTAGCGTCAATCATTTACTTGCATGGACAATAATGCCCTTGGGATGAACATCTTTAGACACAAAAGTCAATAATCAAGCTGCTTTACAGGTAGATGATAACAGTGACTAACTTACAGGCATTTTTCCCCTTCACCTCCTGTTCTTGAAAATATTAGTGTGGCTGGGAATTGGCAAGTTTTATTATCCTCTTACTCCATTTTTGGGGCATTTTTGGTACTGAGGCATCACTGACATATTAGTTTCAGGTATACAACAAGATAATTTTAGATTTGTATATATTACAAAATATCACCATGATAAGTCTAGTTAACCTGTTACCATACAGAGTTACAGAATTTGCGTGTAATGAAAACTTTAAGATCTACTCTCTTACCAATTTTCTAATATATAATACAGTACTATTAACTAGAGTTGCCATGCTGCCCATTACATCCCCATGACTTATTTATTTTATAATAGGAAGCTTGTGCTTTTTGAATCCCATCACCCATTTGGCTCACACTCTACCCCCCATCTCTGGCAACTACCAGTTTGTTCCTGTTCTCTGTATCTATGAGGGCTTTTTTGGTTTTGTCTTTAAGATTCCATACATAAGTGAGATCACAGTTTAGTCTTTCTCATATATATATATATATATATATATATATATATATATATATATATATATACACACACACACACACACACACACATATATTTGAGTTAGTGTTTTCATTTTCTTTAGATAAATACCTAAAAGTAGAATTGCTGAATCATATTATAAGTGGTTTTTTTTTTTTTATAACTTTTTCAGGAAACTTCATAGTGTTTTCCATGTGGTTGCACTAATTGACATCTCCACAAACAATGGCCAAGGGCTGTATTTTCTCTACATCCTTGCTAATGCTTGTTATTTTCTTTTTGATTCCAGCCATTCTAATGGGTGTGAGCTGATACTGCATTGTGGTTTTGATTTGCATTTCATTGATAATTACTAATGAGCATCTTTAAATGAATCTGTTGACCATAGCATGTCTTCGTTGGAAAAATATCTATTCAAATCCTCTTTGCTCATTTTTAAATTGGATTGTTTTTCTGGGTTTGTATGAGTTCTCTATGTATTTTGGATAGGGCACCTGGTTGGCTGAATCGGTAGATCATATGACTCTGTATCTTGGGGTTGTGAATTCGAGCCCCACATTGGGTGTAGAGATTACTTAAAAAAATTAAAAATCTTCAAAAACCTGAAGGGAAGTTTTATATTTTGTATATAAGTATCTTACTAAATATATGATTGGCAAGTATTTTCTCTCATTTAGTAGGCTGTCTTTTCATGTTGTCAAAAGTTTCCTTTACTATGCAGAAGCTTTATATTTTATTGTAGTCCTACTTTTTATTCTGTTGCTTTTCCTTTAGGTGTCAGATTAAAAAATCACCACTATTTATTATCTATGTTTTCTTCTAGGATTTTTATGGTTTTAGATTTTAGGTTCAATTCTTTAATCTATTTTGAGTTAATTTTAATGTAAGATAGTGGTCCAGTTTTCCCAACATCTTTTATTGAAGAGACAATTCTTTCCCCATTGTATCTTCTTGGCTCCTTTGTCATAAATTAATTGACCAAATATGCATGATTATATTTCGGGGC
The DNA here is from genome assembly GCF_018345385.1 of Vulpes lagopus. Taxonomy (NCBI): domain Eukaryota; kingdom Metazoa; phylum Chordata; class Mammalia; order Carnivora; family Canidae; genus Vulpes; species Vulpes lagopus. The sequence continues at coordinate 161,101,843 of NC_054826.1, forward strand.
TCTCTATTCTGTTGCATTGACTATGTGTTTGCTCTTACACCAATATCATATGGTTTTGATTACTACAGTTTGATATCAGGAAGCATGATGCCTCCAACTTTCTACTTTCTCCAGATTGCTTTAGTTATTCAGGGTTCTCTGCAGTTCTACACAAATTTTAGGATTATTTATCATTGGAATTTTGAATTGCACTGAATATGTAGATTGCTTTGGGTAGTATGGGCATTTAACAATGTTCATTCTTACTATCCACAAAGATAGCTTTCCATTTATTTATGTCTTCTTAGATTTTTTTTTTCCAGTGTCTTACAGTTTTCAATACACAAGTCTTTCACCTCCTTGGTTAAATTCATTTCTAGGTATTTTATCCTTTTTGATGGAATTTTAAATGGGATTGCTTTCTTAATTACCCTTTCTGATCATCTGTTATCAATGTATAGAAACATAAAAAGATTTTTTGTATATTGACCTTGTATCCTGCAACTTTACTGAATTCATTTATTAGTTCTAACATTTTTTTTTCTTTTGGGATTTTCCATAGATAGTATTGTGTCCTCTACAAATAGTGGCAGTTTTATTTCTTCCATTTCAATTTGTAAGCCCTTTTCTTTTTCTTTCTTTCTTCTTTCTTTCTTTCTTTTCTTTCTTTTCTTTCTTTCTTTCTCTTTCTTTCTTTCTTTCTTTCTTCTTTCCTTCTTTTTCTTTCTTCTTTTTCTCTTTTATTTCTTTCTTTTTTTTTCTTCTTTCTTCTTCTTTTCTTTTTTTTTCCAAATTGCTCCGTCCAGGACTTCTAATACTATGTTAAATAAAAGTGACAAAAGTGGACATCCTTTTCCTGTTCCTGATTTTAGAGGAAAAGCTTTCAGCTGTTTACCATTGAGTATGATGTTAGCTCTGGTCATAAATGGTCTTTATTATGTGTTAAGGTACATTCTCTCACTACCTCAATCACTGTCCACAAATCCTGAGACTGTATTATGAAGTGATACTGAATTTTGTCAAAAACATTTTCTATGGCTCCTGAGATAATCATAGGATTTTTATCCTTCATTTTGATAATATGATGTACTACATAGTTACTTTTATTGCTTTTGTCTATTAAGCTTCGAACTAGCTTTATAAGTGATTAGTCCACTATCTTTACTATATGTTTACCATCCCAATGAAATTTATTCTTGCATGTGTTCTTGTTACTAACTAGGACCTTTTTCAGTTTAAGGAAGTCTCTTCACCATTTCTTGTAAGGCCAATTCAATGGTGATGATGTCCTTTAGTTTTTATCTAGAAAACTCTTTCTCCTTCAATTCTGAGTGATAACTTTGCTGGGTAGAGTATTTTTGGTTGGATTTTTTTTTTCTTTTAGCACTTTAAATATATTGTGCCACTGACTTCTGGCATGTAAAGGTTCTGTTGAAAAATATGCTTATAGTCTTATGGGGGTTCTCTTGTATGTAACAAATTATTTTTTCCTGCTACTTTTCAAATTCTCTCCTATTTTTAACTTTTGACATTTTAATTATAATATCTCTTGGCATGGATCTCTTTTGGTTCATCTTATTTGGAACACTCTAGGCTTCCTGGATCTGGATGTCTGTTTTTTCTCCAGCTTAGGAAAATTTTCAGCCATTATTTCTTCAAATAACATTTCTGCCCCTTTCCCTTACTCTTCTCCTTCTGAGAGCCCTATAAAGTGAATGTTAGTCCATTTGGTACTGTTCTGTAAGTCCCTTAATCTATCTTCATTTTTCCCCATTCTTTTTGTTGTTCTGATTGTGTTCCATTGCACTGTCTTTCCATTAACTGGTGCTTTCTCCTGCTTCATCTAGTCTGCTGTTGAACCCTTCTGGTGCATTTTTCAGTTATTCTTCTTCAGTTCTGTGACTTCTGTTTGATACTTTCTTATACTTTCCATCTCTTTTTTGAACTTTCCACTGTGTTCACCCATTCTTCCCTCTAGTTCAGTGAGCAAGCCATCTTTATGACCAATATTTTGAACTCTTTATCCAGTAAATTACTCATGTTTCATTATTCCTGTCCCCAAAATTCTATATTGTTTTCATTTGGAACAGATCTATCTCTTCATTTTGTTGACTGTGTTGATTTTTGTGCAGAAGAAACAAACACCTTTTAGTCTTAAAGAAGTGGCCTAATGTAGGATATGAAGCATGCTGTTCTCAACTGTGCCTCAGCTCTTGTTTTTTTTCTCAACCCTTTGTGCTTGTCCAAGTAGCCTATTATATTTTTAATAACTCCTAGTAGTTAAGGATGTGCCTATCCTGTCAGCGTCCCAAAAGGGAGAATCTAAATGCCTAGATTCATGCTACTAGAAGCCAGACTCTCAGGCTGCAGCTTTTAATAGTATGCAAATGTATAGGCCTTTTGGACTCAAGCATAAACCCCACTGGCCAGGCCAGCAAAGCCAGGAAATCTGGAGGTGTCCCTTGGGTATGAATTGCAAGACTGGGACTCCAGACAAGTTTATAAGCTCTTTTCTGTGAGATATTGGTGAGGTGGAGCAAGGCAGGCAGGGAATGTCAAGATGGCATCTATATTTTACATTTCTTGAGAGCAGGTTGGTGGGCCACTAGATGTGTACCAAACTTGAAGCCTGCCCCTGAGACTAAAGATTCAGGAGAAGAAAAGAAATATGTTTATTCAGACTCTTTGCCATTTTTAATGGATCTTATTCATTGAGAGCGAGAGAGAGCACAAGCAGAGGGGAGCAGCAGAGAGAGAGGTGGGGGAAAATCTCAAGCAGACTCTGTGTTGAGCATGGAGCATGAGGAAGGGCTTGATCTCAAGACTCTGAGAGCATGACCTGAGCTGAAACCAAGAGTCAGATGTTCAACCAACTGAGCCATCCTGGCATCTGTTTTCAATTTTTTTACTTCAGTTTTTAAGCTGACTCAAAATTTTGACCTACCTGACTGTAGCCAACTGGCAGGTTGAATGATGTGCCAAGTTTGGCTTGTTATGGCTCATGTAGATAGCTGTGCTAAGGGCAGGAACTGGTTCTTTCTGAGATGAGACTGATGTTTTGTCCCTCATTAAAAACAAAGTCAGAAATTTCTGTAAATTTCAACAAATAAAATCATGTAACTATGTTATATAGTGTATTGCACACTGGTATTGGAAGGAAGAATAATATGTAATAACCTCTAACAAAGTTCAATACAAGAAAGAATACAATTTTACTAAGTATAAACATATAAAAATTGTGTTCTTCAAAATTAATAAAAATTATCATTGTCCAAACAAAATTTTAGACACTCAAAAGATTTAAGTTTAACTAATCAGTTAAATTAATTTTTTCTTTTGTACCAAGTGAATTTAGGAAAGTAAAATTTATCTTTCAAGTAAATTTAAAAAGGTCTTTTCTTCAATAATTTAGTTTTTGATATAGCTGAAAACTTGTTTTATATATTTAAAAAGCAAAGAAAGCATCTGAAATCCTTTACAGAGTTTTGAGCAAATTAAAAATATTTTTAAACCTTTTTCTTTCCATCTTAATTCTGCTAGAGTACATCAAAATGCCTAAACTCTGGGCCTTTCTAGTTTCTCAAGTCCAAAGGACATCACAGTGTATGTAAATGGGATCCCTGATTTTGCATAGTAAACCAGTTATTAGCTATCTGTGACAGTCCTACATCCATTCTGGAACAGGCATTTTTATCATCACAGGTTATGGGAATTAATTCTGGATTAATACTAACAAATTTTTGTGATTTTCAGCATATCTTTTGGATATTGGAAGCTTTACTTCAACTTCATATACACTGATGCTTTATTTTTGTTTTGCTTAGTTTGTAGAAAAAAATAACTGAAGTTGATTCCAAATGTTGGATATTTTCCCCCCATGCCCTCCTTGATCTTTTTTTAACATTTTTTTTTAATTTTTAAATTTATTTATGATAGTCACAGAGAGAGACAGAGAGAGAGAGAGAGAGAGAGAGAGAGAGAGAGAGGCAGAGGAAGAAGCAGGCTCCATACACCGGGAGCCCGACGTGGGATTCAATCTCGGGTCTCCAAGATCGCACCCTGGGCCAAAGGCAGGTGCCAAACTGCTGCGCCACCCAGGGATCCCCCTCCTTGATCTTTTTGTTCATTATTAACTCCATTAAGATTATGGACTATATTTAATTATAAATAACAGCCATCCTTTATAAACCTTGAGAGTATATGAAATTTAAAGCTTGTGATTTTGTAAAATAAAAAGTCAAGAGGAAATGCTCAACTTTTTTACTTTTGTATGCATGAGACTATTAATTTGGTCGAGTTAGGTATCCTGTTCATGGAACATATGTGGTACTACACCCCAAGTGATGCATCTGAAAGCAGGACAAAATGCCAAATTCTTTAGAATAGATAACATCCCAAAGCAACCAGAATCCATACGTTGTGCAGAATTATGATTAAAATAGTGACCACCAATCTGTCAGAAACCTCCCATTGACTTTGAATAGAACCCACCTATCTTCCACAGATGTGATTATACTGAGGCAAAAATACCACTGAATTTTATGAAATAGTAAATCATCAAATCAAAACTTATAGCACAGATATCTGATGTTGAGTTTTGAGTAAATCCAGACAGCAGTGTGGTGGTGGCACTCTAAGGACATCCAGCTTTACCAATACAAAGGTTTTGGACAGAAGATGGTACTGAGTGGGAGCAGTGGATATCAACAACTCCTGAACTGAAAAGTGTTTCAGAAAAGTTTGATCCTGAATGAAAGAAAGCATTGTGTCGTATTTCATTGTAGTGTTTTCTTTCTAGTGGAACATAAAGTACAGGTAATTCTTAATAATTGATGGCATTTAGGTGAAATACAGTATTAAATATTTAACCAATAACACACATAACATCTTCTGAAAGCTCGGCAAGTAAATCAGTCAATGCTAAACAATAGCTATCACATATTTTTATTTTTTCCTTGGAAAGAACCTTAAAAGGAAATTACAACGAAACAAAACACATAAATAGCTTCATTGAAGTTTGTAGACAAGCCACTTCTGGTTTACCAATTATTTTTATATTGATGTTAATGTATACATAAAGACATTTCACATGCATGCATACAGAAAAATAGTAATATATAACTTGAGATTTCAGCAAATTTTTATTTTCTTGAGGCTGTTTACCATCTTTAAATTTTCTCATTTTCTCTTCTTCTGGCTCCTTCCTGCTGCCTATCTTTGGTCAATTATTGCTTCTCAGTACCATCACCAAGGACAAAAAAAAAAAAAAAATGAAATAGAGAGTAAAATCAGTACCTCTAGTAATGTAAGTCTATTAAAGGGATTAATAAAAAGGATCTAAGTAATGTCAAAATGAATTTATAGGATTATCAATGAATCCCAATTATTTCTACAATCTTCCCCACACAGATATTTGAGTTTTGTGTATGCTTTTGTATGGACGGAACTTTAGGGGAAAATTTTAAGATACAGAAACATATGTTCAAGTTTATATGGTAAAATAATACATATACACTTTTAGCTTCATTTTGGTAATAAATGGGATACATTTTTATCTTCAATTTCAGAGCTGTTTGTAATTATTTAATTAGATAATCACAATATTTTAAGCATTGATTTCATCTGAATTTGTGAGTGACTGATTTCTTTCCAAAAAAAGTATTCCCACAGTATTCTTACAGTGCTGAAGACCTTGTAGCATGCCATTTTTATTAGTTCATCAGAATGGGACTACTGTGCTCAGATACTTAGAACTGTACTGAAACCAAAGCCCCAAAATAAGATGGAAAAATTCTAAAGGTATGTTTAGAAAATTATTTAAAATTACTATAGTACCATATGAGCACAATGCTCTACAAATCCATCTTTAATAAAAAGGAAAATTAAAATAGTGTTAAATATCAAAAAGTCCCTTTTCTGAATTTACATAGCTTTGAAATAACCTTTCATTACAAAAGGATTACTTGTATTTATGTGTTAATATTATGCTACAGCAATTATGTTAATATTAATTTTCATTAATTCACTTCAGTGAAACAAACAAAAGTCTACAGAAAACTCTATTTACAATCTTGCTCGATCAAGAAAGGCAAAGTATATGATATTTAAGATGTGTTTACATCCAACTGTTTTCTATTTAAAGTAATTTCTTGAAAAATTTGCTCCCTATAAGTTATCATGTCTTCTACATCTTTGTAGACAAGCATTTCTTCAATGGACAACAGTTGATAGTTATTCAGGCTGAATGCTGACTTGTTCTGTATACCATTCAACATTTTTAGGGATGTTGTAACTGAATCACTCAAAGAAGAACACACTGGGAAAATACGAGCATTCCACAAACTCAGACATGTCTTGTTCCCAGAGAACAGTTCCTCTGTAACTTTCAGATTCCAAATACCCAAGCATGACAGGAAAGAGACTCCAAAGAACTGAAGTAATTTTATATCTGACAAGGTTTTAACGTTCTTTTTCAAGTTGTCTTGCACTCCAAATGCCATAGTTGAATACTTTAAGTATCCATTCATCTTCAAGCTTAAGGAACACACAAAAGAATATGCAGGCAGGACAGCTGTTGTTATGATAGAACAACCACTAATAATGCAGTTTTCCCCAACCGAAACATCAGGCCCCAGTCTGGAATATTCCACAACTGAGCCAGTTGCCACAGAGCATCCTGAATCCAGTATACTTTGAATGACACAGGATGTGTTACCATGGCATTTTGGTATTCCAGAAAAGATGCTAAACGCTATGGACTGTAAGCCGAGCTCTGACTTTAAATTGCTATCTGAAGTAAAATGAAACAAATATTCTTCAGTTGTTCCAATGTGATAAAATTTGGAATTATTAAGAACAACAACATTTAATGAGGTTCCTTTAAGAAGATGAAATATTCTCTGCCTAATGTCTACCAACTCTGCATCTTCTTTAGTGACATTTGATGTATTTCTGGTGTATTCCACAGTTGCTCCAGGTCCCAAAGCCTGCAGAAAGTCTCCATAGGCATCTATTTCACACTTCAATGTGCCTATTTCCTCATAAAAAGCGAGTAACTTTTTTGCTGATTTATGATCCATATAAAACAAGCTGTCCGTGTAGACATACTCAGAGTCTAATTTAAGAAAAGGAGTGTCACCCTTAGCAAATTCTTGTTGAGAAAAATTGCCAGGTCTGTACACAGCATCAAATTGATGCATCTTTTCTATGCTGGGCTTATGAAGGAAACGATGGCAACACTTGTATTCAAGGTCTCTGTATTCTAAAGCACTAAAAGGTTCTAAGACAAATACTCCATGTGTCGTACCAACAGTCAAACTGGAAGGATGAGCTAAAGCAGTAAAGCCAGGTTTGTCAAATCTAATAAACTCACATTCTCCAATGCTATAAAGTTCAATATCATCTGCACAGGTAACCAGAATCCCAGGATTCATGTGTGAGGGGAAATCAATGTACATGGCTAGTTTTAATTCTAACATCTGATAAATGGGGTTACCAAAAGGTAATGCAGTGAAAATTTTGCCCAGAGCACTTGCATTTGGAAGGCGTTGGCTGTAACCACCTATATAAAATTAAACAAAATAACAGTTTTAAAATGTTTACAAGACTGTAAGATTTTAAAAACCCAGGGGCATCAGTTACAACTCAAAATATCTCTGAAGATATTTAATATATATATAATACATTACCGTAACTCAGGAAAGAATAGTAAATTCTAGGTTACAAATTCAAAGAGCAATTCTCCTGTAGTAAATTGATAATAATGCAATGTTACATCAGGAAAGAATTCCATTATATTTTAGAGGCTGTGAATTGTTTTGAATAAATTGTACACCTCGTAAAAAGGACCATAGGCTAAAACATGATCTTATACCACCTATATTTTAAACAATAAATTGAAATCGCAACAATGTTCAAACTCTTACATTAAGAATCCACCTCATAGAGGGGGAAAAAAGTCACAAAAACCTAACATACCAATTCCAAAATATAATTATTAAAGAGTAATTTCCAGATGCAATGTCTTTCCTCAAAGTATTACATACACTCAGAGGAAGTAAAGGTGCATTTACTTAAAAGCATTTTAAAACTTATTTTTAATTTAAACAAGGTTTTCCCTCTATGATGAGTTTTACAACTTTTCAATTCCTTGAAAAGCATGTTCTGTTAACTACATTAAAAAGCTTACATCATTTTTATGTAACTGGTTATAGTGAGAAGCAGCATTACATAGAAGAAAGGGTCAAAAAAAAAACAGGTTCAAACTCTGGTTCACCACTTTTTAGTTGTTTATTTTTGGATTTACTCCATATCAGCAAGTGTAGAATAATACTTGCTTTATCATGTTTTATGTAAAGCACCTGGCACACAGTATGTTGTTCAACAAATGAGAGTTAATACTTCCTGCTTTTCTCCTTTTCCAAAGACTAGCCAACTTAATTTAGCAATCTAAGAATTACCTCTTTCTAACTATTTACTAACTTTTTACTAATTTGGTAATAAATACTGGTTCTGGAATAAACCTATAAAGTAAAATTTTGTTTCTATTTTTTAGAGTTAGTCTTAAAATTATAACTTGGATGCTTTTTTGATATCATCTTTACAAAAAATCATTGTTCTGTATATAAATCACAAGGAATGACAAGTGCCTTGAAAGCCATGTAGATGAGTAGTTCTGAAATACCTGTCCCTGGACTGGTACCAGTCCATAACGATGCTTTCATCAGCTCCCAGTACATACAGCAAAGTAACGGAGATTTTCAGATAACCAAAATTTTCATACAACTAAGTTTATTGAATTTTAAAAAAAATTCTTTTATTCTGAGATTCTTTCCTACTTTTCTGCTTTAAAGTGTCTTCTTTTGTGTGTAATTTTCACTCTTAAAAACTTTCTTGTTCTCTTCATGTTTTGTCATCACCCTTTCTTTTGTTTTTAAACTCCTTTAAGGATTTAGACTTTCATCACCAATAATCACATGAAGAAAATGCATGATCGAGGGTTTTGGCAAAAATCTGGTAATCACATCGCTAAGCCAGCCTCTCCCCTACAACCATAATCCCTTTTAAAGCATTATCAAGAAATGTTAATATTTTGATGAGTTCTATCTTAGGAAAATAATTTTCTATATACATACTAAAAATAATATCCCAGAAAAGTTGATCATGTATGTGATCTATAATTTTAAAGATACATTTGTGAAAAAAAATCATGCTGCTTACAACTTTAAAATATCAAGAAAAACATGAAATGTTTTCAAAGCAGAATAATTTTAAAGAAAAAAATTAAAATAGGAGAGGAACGTATTTGCAAAGGTAGAAAAAAGTCCCTAAGATATCAAAGGTAAAATGTAAATTAGTGAAAAGAAAATGTATAACTTTACCAGAATGAATTAATAGGATGACAAAGGAATTCCATTTATCTCCATATAGCTTTTCCAAACATCGAAGAGCACAAAGTGTGGATCCTCCATTTCCTTAAAAATTAAAGTTAAAAAACACAATTAATAGAAACCTACTGAAAATTTGTAATTATGGTAAAATTAGGTGTTTTAACTTTGAAGATATGGCCTTTGGCTACAATTAACTAGGCAGAGAGCAAAGGTACGGGCAAAAGTATCAAATTAAATACACATTTCACAGCAGTTAAATAAATATTTGGCAATGAAACCCAGAGATCAGCACTTGATAATAAATGGTGAACATTATTATCTCTGAAAATAGTAATAAGAATAAAGAAGAAATGATAAATTAGGCAATATGCAACACAAGAAGACCTTAAGTATACACATGTGGAATTACAAACTGAAAAACCCATTAAAATAATTCTCTTATATGACAAAACCAAATATTCAAGTTAAACATCCTTTCTAAAGTTTCTTAGAACCTGATGTTTTAAAAAACATCTTAAACTATACTTAGTAGTTACCTTGGGCAAGTTATTTAACTCTCTGTGCTTCAGATTCTCATCTATAGGATAGGAATCATAAAAGTATTGACTGCACCATTATGAGGATTGAAACACTGGCTAATTAGTACAACGCCAATGTTAGATATAGGTACCCTGTATGGTAGGAAGGGGCTTCAGCTTTAAGTCTCACATAGAAAATGGCCCCCAGAAAAATAGCACGTATTTTTATTTGCAGTGGAAAGTCAAAGGCAAAGTTGACTTAAACTGGGTTTTTAAAGTTAGTATCTATGATACTTAGGCCATTAGGCTGTGCTCTTTTGCTTTCTGCATTGTGGCTCCAAGAGACCAAGTATATGTATGTATTTTTTCCCCCTGATTTGCAATCTTCATCTTCAAATTTCTGAACTCTGGAGTTGGGAGGGAACTTATGACTCTGCCGATAAAGTCCAAATGAATATTCACCATCTAAGTAAATTTATTGGAATTAATTAAATTCTCTTTTAAATAACATTCTGCAACTTTTTCATGGTAAGTCAAATGTGTAAGAACAGTTGCTATGCCTTTTATCTTTCTCAAAAAATAGTAAATTTATTACATTAAATTTTTAAAGTATGGAAAGACTATAGGTAGAAAGATACAGAGCTCATAAACTGTGAGCCATAGGAAAGCTTTTCTTCAGTGATCATTACGCCCAGAACCCACAATTTAAATCTGACCATATAGAGAGTACCTATTTTGGCTCCAGCAGGATCAACAAAAACATGGTATTGAACTCCAAGGGGTAACTCCTTTCTTCTCAGCTTTTCTGATAGCTGTTGCTTATAAGCAAGTTCCTGCTTTTCGTCAGCTGCTGTTATTGCAACGATGTCCCAGAATTCTCCAGGTGCCACAGGTTTGCCTGTATGGAAAAAGCAAGGACCTCCGCATCAGAAATCTCCAGCTGTTACAGATTTACCTGTTTGGAAAGAAACAAAGATTATCTTCCTAAATCTGTCGTCTTCTACTTCGAATTAGAGAATAATTAGTGGCTAGGTAGTCTAATTCAAACCAGTTCTATTGAAGATTGTTCATAAATCTTGCAATTTTTTTTTCTCTTCGATATTACTGGCTCCTTTGATGGTTTCTAGTTCATTTATTTAAATATTCTGAAAGTTGTTATGTTTCTTAAGTACTTGGACCAGATGATGACTTAGTGAGGGTCTCACAATCAGTAGTAGAGAAGGTCAAAGCTCCATTTTTTTCAATTCCAAACCCAGAAATCATCTACCAATTTATTTTATTAAGTACTTTTGCCTTGCTAAAATCCACCTCCATTCAACCCAACGATCCATTCCTACGGGTGTTGCTCTTTATAAATTTAGGTACTTTGTTTTTTTACTACCTTAAGGGGAGCCATGCAAGTTTACAAAGGCTTTGAAGTATGACCTAAAATTCTGGGTAACAGAAAAGCTCCCAACTCCCTGATGAACACACTAAAAAAAAAAAAAAAAAAAAAAAAAGATTTTTAAAATTTATTTTATTTTTTTCTGAATTTTTGATAGACAGTTGGAAGCTCTTATTGCTAAACAGGATGAATAAGGATTCTTATTAGTCAACAAACAGGATTTATCAGCCAAAATCTAACAGTCCTGAACATTTTACTGTCTTTCAAGCATTATTTCCTGTATTTCTAAGGTAGTACTTTCATCAAAAGCACAACTGATTTTATCAGACAGCTCTACAAGGAATGACAAATGGCACAGACTTTAATTTTTTTATCTTTATTTTTTTGCTACAAACTTCCTCTTACGAGTTCTAACCCATAGTTCCTCCATGTGTTTTGCTTTTTACCCAGTCTGCACTCACAGCAGGGAACGAACCGGTAAAGCAGGTATGGGGGCTGGCTGGAAAGGGCTAAAATCGGGTAAATCATGGTCAAAACGTTACTTTAGCTCACTTTAGATTTACTTAAAATAACTGTTAGTGAGCCAACCCATTGCGTAAGTCGCATTAAATGCACCGCCCGTTCGATGTACAGTTTCCTTCTTATTTTGACATCTAACGTTAGTAGGAATAAAGTCAAGGAAACAAAGTACCAACATAACCTATAGGAAGGACAGAATTAAAAAAAAAAAACAAAAAAAACAAAACAAAAAAAAAAAAACAACCCAGAGGACGAGCTGCCCTGGGTGCGCCCTGAACCCCAGAGCGCGCAGCACCCCGGAGGCGGCCGCGCACATCCTCCCGGGGCGCGGCACCCGCTCCTCCGCCGGGCATCCGTGGGGCGCCCCGTCCGCTACCTCGCAGCTCGGAAAACCTCCGCAACCTCCGCTGGGCGGCTTCCCGCAGAGCCGCGCCGGCCCCCGCACCCGCAGCGGCCATAGCGACACCCCGCCGGGCCCGGGCGGCCGCCGAGCCTCCACCGACGCCGCGCAGCGCGCATGCGCCCCCGGCTCCGGGTCGCCTCGGCCCCGCCCCCTTACGTGCGTCCCGCACGTGACCACGTCCCCGAGCGACTCCGGCGTCGTTTCCCCGGCAACGGCGTCGGCAGCCGATGGCCGCCTAGGGATTTGCCCGACGGGGCGGGGTCTGGGCCGCCTGTTCCCATCTCGTCAGGTTTGCAGCCCCGCTGACCCGGTGAGTGGCTCGGGTTGGGCGACGGAATTGCCCGAAGCCACCGCGGAGCGGACGACCCCACGGCCCAGCCCCCGGCTTCCCCTGGAAGGTGGCTGCGTCCTTGCGGATGCGCGGCCCGCGGAGGCCTGAGGCCCCTGAATCCCCCCCGCCCCGGGGCGTCACCCGAAGACCTGGGCCCCCAGCCCGCGTCCGGATGCACAGTCCGCACACTCAAGATGTAGCTTGCAGCTCCCGTGCCCCGCCCGCCCTCAGCTTTGAGTTCAATTCGTAGGGTTTTGTGAGTTGTATGTGATGCACCAGCGACCGGTCCCTAGGTCCCTAGGTCCCTAGGCGTCTGCGGTATTTGGTGTGTTTCCTGGCCTTTTCCGGAGACGCAGACTGACCAGGAACTTTAGGTGACCTTAATTGGGCATAAGCCTTGTTAGATGTGGTTCTGGTAGAGTCTACAGGGACCTGTATTGGGTGGGTGTCTGTGAGTAGGAGTCGCACCATCTACTCATCTTACATGTAAGAAAGTTGTGGACCAGGTGATGACTTAGCGCCCAGGTTTGAGATGAGTCGCACCATCTACTCATCTTACATGTAAGAAAGTTGTGGACCAGGTGATGACTTAGCGCCCAGGTTTGGGATGAGTCGCACCATCTACTCATCTTACATGTAAGAAAGTTGTGGACCAGGTGATGACTTAGCGCCCAGGTTTGGGATGAGTCGCACCATCTACTCATCTTACATGTAAGAGAGTTGTGGACCAGGTGATGACTTAGCGCCCAGGTTTGGGATGAGTCGCACCATCTACTCATCTTACATGTAAGAAAGTTGTGGACCAGGTGATGACTTAGCGCCCAGGTTTGGGATGAGTCGCACCATCTACTCATCTTACATGTAAGAAAGTTGTGGACCAGGTGATGACTTAGCGCCCAGGTTTGGGATGAGTCGCACCATCTACTCATCTTACATGTAAGAGAGTTGTGGACCAGGTGATGACTTAGCGCCCAGGTTTGGGATGAGTCGCACCATCTACTCATCTTACATGTAAGAAAGTTGTGGACCAGGTGATGACTTAGCGCCCAGGTTTGGGATGAGTCGCACCATCTACTCATCTTACATGTAAGAAAGTTGTGGACCAGGTGATGACTTAGCGCCCAGGTTTGGGATGAGTCGCACCATCTACTCATCTTACATGTAAGAGAGTTGTGGACCAGGTGATGACTTAGCGCCCAGGTTTGGGATGAGTCGCACCATCTACTCATCTTACATGTAAGAAAGTTGTGGACCAGGTGATGACTTAGCGCCCAGGTTTGGGATGAGTCGCCTCATCTACTCATCTTACATGTAAGAGAGTTGTGGACCAGGTGATGACTTAGCGCCCAGGTTTGGGATGAGTCGCCCCATCTACTCATCTTACATGTAAGAGAGTTGTGGACCAGGTGATGACTTAGCGCCCAGGTTTGGGATGAGTCGCACCATCTACTCATCTTACATGTAAGAAAGTTGTGGACCAGGTGATGACTTAGCGCCCAGGTTTGGGATGAGTCGCACCATCTACTCATCTTTACATGTAAGAGAGTTGTGGACCAGGTGATGACTTAGCGCCCAGGTTTGGGATGAGTCGCACCATCTACTCATCTTTACATGTAAGAGAGTTGTGGACCAGGTGATGACTTAGCGCTCAGGTTTGGGATGAGTCGCCTCATCTACTCATCTTTACATGTAAGAGAGTTGTGGACCAGGTGATGACTTAGCGCTCAGGTTTGGGATGAGTCGCACCATCTACTCATCTTACATGTAAGAAAGTTGTGGACCAGGTGATGACTTAGTGCTCAGGTTTGGGATGAGTCGCACCATCTACTCATCTTACATGTAAGAAAGTTGTGGACCAGCTGATGACTTAGTGAGGGTCTCACAATCAGTAGTAGAGAAGGTCAAAGCTCCATTTTTTTCAATCCCAAACCCAGAAATCATCTACCAATTTATTTTAGAAATCTGGTCTTCATGAAACTCTTCATCAGTAGCATAGACAGGCATTCAGAGCTCTACAAGTTCTTGCCATGAACTTAACTTGCCATCAACTTAGGGTCCTCCCCCCGCCAGAGCCTTGGGTTTGCATTTAATTCTGCATTTGAAGAGGAATGATTGGAGTGAAAAGGGAGATTATTCTTCCATAGTTTTATGCTTTAACATTTTTCTGTTATTGTTAATAAAAACAAAACATTAAGAACATTTAGAAAACACAGAAGTCTTGAGTGAGGTGAGAGTGAGCGAAAGGGAGTGAGTGATACAGATCCAGATCTGAGAAGTGATGAAGACTCACAGAAAGGTTTTTTTTTTTTTTTTTTTTTTTCTTTTTTTTTCTCACTGAGTGAAACAAAGTGTTGCAGATTTTTGGTGCCACTTGCTCATGTCTGAAAAGGTCAGTCCAGGGCAGCCCGGTGGCTCAGTGGTTTAGCGCTGCCTTCAGTCCAGGGCCTAATCCTGGAGACCGGGGATCGAGTCCTGCTTTTTTCATAATGTCATATAGTTGGAATTTTATATCCTATAGCCTTTTCAGATTGGTCTCTTTCACTTGGTAATATGCATTTAACGTACACCATGTCTTTTCATGGCTTGATAACCAATTTCTTTTTAATGCTGAGTAATAGTCCATTGTCTAGATGTGCCACACTTTATCTATTCACCTGCTGAAGGACATCTTGGTTGCTCCAAAATTTTGGCAATTATGATGAAAGTTGTCGTGAACATCCATGTGCAGATTCTTCTGTGGAAATAAGTATTCAACTCCTTTGGATAAACGCCAAGGAGTGCAATTACTGGATCTTATGATAAGAGTGTGTTTTGTTTTATAAGATATAGCCAAACCATCTTCCAAGCTTGCTGTACTATATTGCATTCCCACCAGCAATGAATGACAATTTCTGTGGCTCCACATCCTTGCCCACAGTTGGTGGTGTCAGTGTTCAAGATTTCGGTCATTCTAATAGGAATGTAATGATATCTCATTTTAATATGACATCTGAATATCTTCTTTGGTGAAATCTTAATTAAGGTCTTTGGCCCATTTTAAAATCTGGTTGTTCATTTTAAGTGTTTTAAGTGTTCTTTGTATATTTTTGGATAAAAGTTATTTATTTAAACTTATTTATCAGATCTGTCTTTTGTACATACTATCTCCCAGTCTGTGGCTTGCTTTCTCATTCATTTGACATTACCTTTTGCAAATTATATGTCTTTAATTTTAATGAAGTATAGGTTATAAAATATTTCTGTCATGGGTTATGATTTTTTATTATACTGAAGGTCATCTAGATTTTCTTCAAGGTTATCTTCTAGGAGTTTTATTTATAGTTTTCTGTTTTAGATTGGGGTCATAGATCCACTTTGAATGAATTTTTATGAAGGTGTAAAATCCGTGTCTAGATTCTTTTTTTTTTTTTTTTGCATATGGATGCCCAGTTCTTTCAGCACCATTTGTTGAAAGTCTATCTTAGCTCCATTGTATTGTCTTTGCTTCTTTGTCAGAGATTTTGAGTATATTTGTCTATTTCTGGACTCTGTTCTGTTCCATTGGTCTATATTTCTGATATTTTGACAGTACTATGCTGTCTTGACAATTATAGATTTATAGTAAGTCTTAAGGTCGGCGGTGTCATTTCTCCAACTTTGTTCTTCAATAGTGTGTTAGATATTATGGGTTTTTGCCTTTTTAAAATAAACTTTAAAATTAGTTTGTTGATACTGAGATTTTGAATGGAATTGCGTTAAATTTATAGATCAAGCTGAGAAGAACTGGTATCTCAAAACTGAGTTTTCCTGTTCAGGCTATCAATGCACATGGAGTCTCTCTCCATTTATTTAGTTCTTTGATTTTGTTTATCAGCAAAATGGAACAGCAGTTTTCTGTTTCCTCCTATTTTGTTACATATATATCTAAATATTTCATTTTTGGGGTGGTAATATAAACAGCATTGTGTTTTAACTTGTTCATTACTGGTATGTTGGAGACTGATTGGCTTTTGTGTATGGACCTTATATCTGCAACCTGTTAAAATTTCTTATTTGCTCCAGGGTTTGGTGGGATTTTTATTTGTTTTCTGTTTTGTTTTGTTTATTCTTTTGGATTTTTTTCTTTCCAAATAAAGATTTTGGATTTTTTTCCTTCCAAATTATCTTCTAAATAAAGATTTTATTTATTTATTTGAGAGAGAGAGAGAGAGAGCACGTGCATGAGCATGAGTGGAAGAGAGGGGCAAAGGGAGAAGGAGAAGCAGACTCCTCACTGAGCAGGGAGCCCAATGCTGGGCTCAAGGCTAGGACTGATTCTGAGATCATGACCTGAGCTGAAGGCAGATGCTTAATAAACTGAGGCACCTTGGCACCCCCTTTTGAATTTTCTGCATAGATGATCATGTCATTTGTGAACACACACACCGTTTTGTTCCCTTCTTCCCAATCTGTATATTTTTTAATTTCCCTGATCTGTCTTACTGAATTAGCTAAGGCTTTCAGCACGATGTTAAAAAGCAGTGATGAATTGGGACATCCTTGCCTTGGACCTGATCTTAGCGGGGAAGCTTCTAATTTCTTACCATGAAGTATGATGTTAGCTGCAGAATTTTTATAGATATTTTTATCAAGTTTTGGAAGTTCTCTATCCCTGAGAAATTTTTTCATGAAAAGGGTTGGATTTGATCAAATTATTTTTCTGTATCTATTGAAATGATCATATTATTTTTTTCCCTGTTAATGTGATTGATTACATGAATTGAATGTTTAACAGACTTGCATACCTGAGAAAAATCCCACTTAGTAGATTATTTTTATACATTGTTGGATTCAATTTACTAAAATTTTTTTCAAGATTTTTGCATCTGTTTTCAGGAGAAATATTGATCTGTTGTTTTCTATTCTTGTAATGTCTTCGGCAGTAGCATTAGGATAATGCTGGCCTCGTAGAATGAGTTAGGTTTTGCTTCTGTCCTCTGAAAGGGATTTTAGAGAATTGGTATAATTTCTTCCTTAAATTTGGTAGCATTCCTCAGTGAACTTATATGGGTCTGATGCTTTCTGTTTTGAAAGACTATTAATTATTGATTCAATATATTTCATACATATCTGCCTACTTAGATTGTCTATTAGTTCTTGTGTGCACTTGGCAGATTGTGTCTTTCAAGTAATTGGTCCATTTTATCTAGGATATCCAATTTTTGTGCATGGAACTATTCCTAGTAATTCTTTATTATACTTCCAATGTCCATGGAGTCTGTAGTAGTGTCCTCTCTTTAATTTCTGATATTAATAATTTGTGTTCACTTTCAGTTTTTCTTTGCCTGGTTTATCAATGTTGATTTTTCCAGAAAACCTGATTTGGCTTTTTGGATTTTCTCTATTGATTTTCTGTTTTCAATTTCATTGATTTCTCCTGTAATTTTTATTATTTCTTGACTTCTGCTTACTTTGGATTTGACTTGCTCTTTTTTTTTTCTAGTTTCCTAAGGCGGAGTTTAGATTATTGCTTTTGGATTTTTCTTCTTTTGTGATATATGCATTTACGGTAAATTTCCCTATAAGTACTGCTTTTGCTACATCCCATGAATTTTGATAAGTTGTATTTTTATTTTCATTTGATTTAAAATATTTTCAAATTTCTCTTGAGATCTTCTTTGGCCCATGTGTTATTTAGAAATGCATTGTTTAATCTCTACATATTTGGGGATTTTTTCAGCCATCTTTCTGTTATTGTTGTGTAGTTTAATTCCATTCTGATCTGGGGAAGACATTGTATAATTTCTATTCTTTTAAATTTGTTAATTTTTTTTAGGCCCAGAGTGTGGCCTATCTTGGTAAATGTTTATGTGGGCTTTTAATGAATATACATTCAATTGTTGTTGGATGAATTAGTCTGTAGATGTCAATTATATCCAGTTGATTGATGGTGTTGTTGTGTCTAACTATGTTCTTACTGATTTTCTGTCTGCTAGATCTATTCATTTCTGATAGTGGGGTTGAAGTTGCCAACTGTGATAGTGGATTCATCTGTTTCTTGCAATTCTATCAGTTTTGCTTCACTTTTGTTAGGTTCATAAACTTTATCAGTTGGTATGTCTTTTTAGAAAAATGACCCCATTATTATTATGTGATGCCATTCTTTATCCTGATAACTTCCCTAGCTTTGAAGATTGCTCTGTTTAAAGTTACTGTAGTTACTCCTGCTTTCTTTGATGTCTGCACAATATATCTTTATCACTTTATGTCTTTATCTTTAAAGTGGGTTTCTTGTGGACAGCATATACTTTTTAAAAAATATTTTATTTATTATTCATTTTTTTTTAAAATTTTTATTTATTTATGATAGTCACAGAGAGAGAGAGAGAGGGAGAGGGGCAGAGACACAGGCAGAGGGAGAAGCAGGCTCCATGCACCGGGGGCCTGACGTGGGATTCGATCCCGGGTCTCCAGGATCGCGCCCTGGGCCAAAGGCAGGCGCCAAACCGCTGCACCACCCAGGGATCCCCTTTATTTATTATTCATGAGAGACACATACACACACACAGAGAGAGAGAGAGAGAGAGAGAGAGAGAGAGAGAGAGAGAGAAAGAGAGAGGGAGGAAGGCACAGACAAGGCAGAGGGAGAAGCAGGCTCCATGCAGGGAGCCTGATGTGGGACTCGATCCTGGGACTCCAGGATCATGCCCTGAGCCAATGGCAGGCACTAAACCACTGAGCCACCCAGGGATCCCCTTGTTTTGTTTTTTAATCTCATCTGATAATCTCTTTAACTTGGTTCATTGGACCTTTGACATTCATAATGATTATTGACTTATTTAGACTAATATTTGCAATATCCATTGTTGTTTTCTATTTGTTGCCATTACTCTTTGTTTTTAGCATCTGTCTTTCACTCTTTTTATGGCTTTTGTGGTTTTAAACGAGCATTGTATATGATTCCATTTTCTCTCCTTTCATGCCATATTGGTTATAGTTCTTATTTTACCATTTTTAGTGCTTGCCCTGAACTTTGCAATCCATATTATTAACTAATCCAGTTCTATTTTCAAATAACATTGCCCCTTCCCAGGTAGTGTAGGTACCTTATAATTAGAAAATGAACCTAATATTCCTTTTCTCTAAATAACTTCTTTTAACATTTCTTGTAAGATAGGTCTACTGGCAGTAGAGTTCTTCAATGTTTGTTTGTCTATGAAAGTTTTTGTTTCTCCTTCATTTTAAAAGATAATTTCACAGGGTACAGAATTGTAGGTTGTTTTTTTTTTTTCCTTAATACTTTAAATATTTTACTTCATTCTTTATTGCCCACATGATTTCTTAAGAGGTGTTGATTTCTATACAGATATTTTTCTAGATTTTTTTTTATTAGCTTTTATTGTTTTATATCCATCTTCTGGCTCATCACCCTTTATAGAGTTTTTTCACGCTTATAGTTTTACAGTCTACAAGCAAGGAATAAAATAAAAGTTGAAAACTGGTGTTTTCACAAAAGCTTTTTTAAATTTTTTGAACAGAAATCTACAGCCCTCTTAATTTTAGAAAGCAAATACATTTAAAGGGCATAAAATAAGTTGTATTGATTATAAGCGCATCTTTGATTCATTTTTCCAGATGACTTTTTATGTCATTGGACACATGTGGAATATACCACAAAAATGCAATGTTTTAAGGAATCAATATTCTTTATATAAACTTGCAAACCAACTAGATTCCATTTTCATTTGTCAGGAGATATTAAATTCTAGCTATTCTTCTATAACTCCTCTCCTTAATTTTTAAAGTGCATTTTGCATGTGATGTAAAATCATGGCAAGTCCTCATCAAAACAGTATTGACTCGATGAATTGTTTGGCCAAATAAAAAGTATTCATTAAAAAAATAATTGCTATGTTTATGATGGGCCTAAATATACTTCAGACATTCTAAACTACAAGTAGTTTACAACCACAACAGATATAAAATATTGCCAGTTCTATTTCTAACAGTTAGATTTTTGAAAAAAAATAAACCTTTATTTTCCCCCCTCTTTTCATTATTTTATTTGCAGAATTTAGTAAATTTTATTGTAATTCTGGAGTCTAATGTCCAGAATTCAACTTATAATAATGTTATAACTACTGCTTAAAAAATAAGTTACTGTAACATAGATCACCAAACTAATATTATGTTTTAATACACTCTTTACTTAAAATAGTAATGCATTTGTATACCTGTCATCTAAAATTCCAGTGACTGAGTGTGATGCCCAGAGGTCATTGACACAGCAAAACATTTTTTTTGAAAATTTCTTTAAAATATTTATTAAATTTTTCTTTAAAATATTTATCCATTAATAAACATACAGAATAAAGCATTTTCACCTTTCAATATTTAATTTAGATATTCATTTATTATAACCTCATATAGTTATTTTTCAATGTTTATTGCCAATTTTTTAAATGAAAAAGGAATAAAGAGACAAATGATGTACATTTTATAAAGACATAGTTTTTAACAGCGTGATTAAAACTGTATTATAATTTTTAAATTAGTACTTTAGTCGATATAAACTAGGTTTACTGACAATGGTACTGATTTCTTTTTAACTACAGGACTTCTTTGAAACTGTAATTGGAGTCCTGATGCTTTCCATAATATGTTGCTATACTTAAATTTGCCTCTTGAGCATTATATTAATTGAACTTGATGTTACACACATTTATATGTACATTTTACAAAGTAATTGTGAAATTATCAAAAATATAAAAGGAACACAAGTGCCTGGATTCCTCTTTAATTGTCATATTTAAAATTGGTAGTACTTCATACACAGGCTTTTAAGTAGGTATAAGAGGAGTTCTCAATTGCAGTGGTTTTCAGCTTCCCTTGGTGGGCAGTATAATCATCTGGGTCCATAGATGCAGAGATAAGATTCAAGAGGTAGACTAATGGGGCCTGAGAATATCTGTTATTTTAGTTATACTGATGTGCAATAAAGAATAAGAAATAAAATTAAATGTTCCATGAGAATCCTCACTTCTTCAAACTGATTGGGCTATGTGACAGACTATTTAATTGAATAGTTTGAATAACTGAAAAATGCCTTATACTCAATATAGAATGCTGGTTCTTAAAAAATGGAAATACAGAGGACTACATTTAATCTTATAATTTACTAATTTCATATTCTTTTCTTTGAATAGCATAACTTGATCTCATACAATAATGTTCTATTCTAGAATTTTGTTTATATAAAGGTTGTTTATATGTTGGCAAATAAATACTATCAATAGAGATGAATAATGATGCAGTAGAAAACACAAATATAAATGATCCTGTATTTAAGATGATTTTAGAATTCATATTACCAACTAAAAAATTAGTTGAGAATGGCTTAAAAATTAAACTGTATAAAACAAAGATCAGTTAATAGGTACCAAAAATATGTTTACAAGCACTTGGGGTGAGATTCAGTATTTAAGCATTTTATTAACTTTGAATGACTGGCAGATAATGAAGAAATATCTTTGTAGGAACCACAGTATTTGGAGACACTTTTTTCCTGAGTTAAGATATGGAAAACAAGTAAAAAGTTGGTTGTTTTTCATTGTGCAAGACCCTTCAGGGGACCCTGGGTGGATCAGTGTTGAGCTTCTCCCTTTGCTCAGGTCATGATCTCAGGGTCCTGGGATCCAGTGCTGCGTTAGGCTGCTTCTCCCTCTGCATATGTCTCTGCCCCTCTCCGTGTCTCTCGTGAATAAATAGATAAAATCTAAAAAAAAAAAAAAAAGAAAAAGACCCTTCATATGATCTGGTTAAAGTTAACATTTCTAGAATTTCTAGATATTTATAGAGACATATGGGATGAAATAATGACAAAATACTCCTATCCTCAAATATTTGAGAATATAATCAAGGATTATAATAATTTTTCATAGATATGTTTACTGAAAATATATTACTGATTTTTCTTATGCTTAATTTGGATTTAATTTGCTCCTCTTTAGTTTCCTAAGGTGGAAACTGAAATGATTGATTTTAGATCTTCTTTTCTAATATGTAAATTCAATGCTATAAATTACTCTCTAAACACTGCATTTATTGCATCCCACAAATTTTGATAAGGGGTATTTTCATTTACTTCAAAATATTTAAAAAATTATCTTTGAGCCATATGTTGCTTAGAAATACATTGTTTAATCTCAATGTATTTTGATATTTTCCAGCTGTCTTTATTTTATTGATATCTAGTTTAATTCCACTATGTTCTGAGACAGATACATGCTTTCTGTTCTTTTAAATTTGTTGAGGTTTGTTTTGTGGCCCAGATTATGTTCTATCTATGGCTTAATTAATTAATTAATTTCAGTGTACAGGTCTTTTACTCATTGCTAAATTTATTCTTAGGTATTTTATTCTTTTTGATGTAACTGTAAATAGCATTGTATTCTTAAATTCTCTTTCTGATAGTTGATTATTGGTGTATAGGATCACAAAGATTTTGGTTGGTTTTGTTTCTTTCAGTTATACTGAATTCCTTTATTTAATGTGTTTTTTAGTGGAGTCTTTAAGGTTTTCTATGTACAATATGTTCTCTACAAATAGTGACAGTTTTACTTCCTCCTTTCCAACTTGGATGCTTTTTATTTCTTTTTGTTTCCTAATTGCTCTCTGGACTTCTAATACTATGTTGAATAAAAATGGTGAGAGTGGGCATCCTTGTCTTGTCTTGTTCCTGATCATAAAGGAAAAGCTTTTAGCTGTTACTGTTGTGTATGATGTTATCTGTGGGTTTGTCATACATGGCCTTTATTGTGTTCCACCCATACCCTTTGTTGAATTACTCATCATAAATGGATGTTGAATTTTGTCAAGTGCTTTCTCTGAAGCTGTCAAGATGATCATATGGTTTTTATCCTTCATTTTGTTAATGTGGTGTATCATCACATGTATCCAATTGTGCATGCTGATCTATCCTTTCAACCCAGGCATAAATCCCACTGCATTAGGGTGTGTGATCCTTTTAATGCATTGTTGAGCTTGGTTTGCAAATACCTTGTTGAGGATTTTTGCATCTACATTCATCAGGAATTCTGGCTCATGACTCTCTCTCTCTCTCTCTCTCTCTTTTTTTCCATAGGGTCCTCTAGTTTTGGTACCAAGATAATGCTGAGCACATAAAATGTGTTTGGAAATGTTTTCTCCTCTCCTTTTTTAGAAGAATATGAGATGACTTGGTATTAACTGTTTGAATGTTTGGTAGAATTAACCTCCATCACTTTATTTTAATTATTATATGTCTGTACATTTAAAGTATGATTCCCAGATAACATATAGTTGATGTGATTTTTTGATCTACTCTAACTTTGACCCATGATATCTTTATGTTAGTGCTTTGATCATTGATGTTTAAATAAATTATTTCTGTAGTTGGATTAATAGCTACTATATTTGTTACTGTTTTCTATTTGTTGCTCTTGCTTTTGTTCCAATTTTAGCCTTCAACTCTTTTCAGCCTTTTTGGCTTAATTGAGCACTGTATATGATTTTGTTTTCTATCTTATCTCAGCATAATTTATTTTTTAAATTTTTTTAATTTTTTTATTAGTTGCCTTTGAGTTTGCAATAACAAGTACATTCTCAGATAACATATACTACTTCACATTGGTATGAAAACCTTTTAATAACATGATATTTCTATTTCTTCCCTCCTATTCTTGCATCATTGCTGCCATTCATTTTATTTATACATATGCATACATACATATAATATATATACATAGATAATAAAATACATCTTGCTATTAGTATTTGAGCAAATTTTTACCTGTTCCCCACTGCTCTTCCTTTCTTTATGTAGATCTGAGTTTCTGAAGTATATTATTTTCTTTCTCTCTAACAAACTGATTTTGACATTTCTTGCAAATCAATTCTATTGGTAACAAATTCCCTCAATTTTTGTTTGTCTGAGAGTCTTTATTTTTCATCTGCTTTCAAAAGACAATTTCACAGGGCATAGATTCTTATATTAATGAGTTATTTTTTTTGACAGTAAATATTTCACTCTATCCTCTCTGTGCTTGCATGGTTTCTTAGGAGAAGTTGGATATAATTCTGATTTTTCCTCCTCTATGGATAAGGTATCTCCCTCCCCATTGGTGTTTTGTTTATTTGTTTTGTTTTTATTTTGTTTTTGCCTTAACCCTGTTTGGTGTTTTCTGAGCTTCTTATATTGGTGGGTTGGTGTCTGACATTAATTTGCATAAATTCTCCCATCATTACTATTTCGAATATTTATTCTTTTTTAAAATATCACTTTCTTCTCATTCTGGTATTCCTATTATGTATATGTTACACTTTTTGTAGTTGTTTCACAGTTCTGGAATATCCTGTTCAGCTTTTTTCAGTGTTTTTTTTTTTTTTCTCTTTGATTTTTGGTTTTGAAATTGCTATTGACATGTTCCCAAGCTCAAAGATTGTTTCCTTTAGGCATATCCAGTCAACTAAAGAGGCCATCAAAGATATTAATCACTTCTGTTACAATGATTTGGATCTCTAACATTTCTTTTGATTATTTTTAAAATTTGTTATCTTTTTACACTGTCTCTTCTTGTTTGTTGTCTGTTTTTTCCTTTAGAATCCTTAGCATATTAGATATAGTTGTTTTAAAATCTCAGTCTGATCTTTCCAACATTCCTGCAGTATCTGAATCTGGTTCTTATGCTTGCTGTATGTTGTCTTTTAGTATGCCTTGTAATTTTTTTATTGAAAGCCAGACATCATTTACTGGTGAAAAGAATCCTGGTAAAATATTGTGTGCTGTGGTGGTAGGTGTGGATAGGTCTCAGTCTTTTAGTTAGGCTGTGCTTCCTAGGCTGTGAATTTCACACATGCTTCTCAGCCTTCCTATACCTTAGGGGGGGACGAGATGGCTACAGTGGGCTGGAATTATGCACTTCCTTTCCCCCAAATGGAAGGCTTGACAGAGATGTAGTTTGACATTTCCCTACTTGCATGTTAGTTAGGCTCTGGCAAGACCTCAGTTGTTTATTGTGTGTTAAATATTTTCTCTTGAGGGCAGGTCTTGTTAAGAAGAACAGGGTTGGTCTGGTATATTTCAGAATTATTCCTTTCCTCTCTCCTTGTCAGAAGCCTGAGCAAATTTTTCTCTAATATTCACTCCAAGGACTTGGTAGAGCTCCTGGATGTTAGTCTCACAAAAGGATGAGGGCTGGAGTTTCTAAATCTGAGTTGTCACCACCTAGCCTCTAGTTGCTTGTCAGTCATTGTTTCCTGCCCTGGCACTGGTTCCTACAGAAGTTTCTTGAGTTGTGTTCTGCTGGTGAGTTTCTATTCCAGTCACTTATGAATCTTTGAATCCACCTGTCTGTATCTCTGATTTTTAATTCAGTGATTTTCATTGTAACTGCACTTTTCTGATGAATCTAAGAATTGCTGATTTTTCATTTTGTTTATCTTTTTATTTTCTAGACTGTTATGACAACTTCTAAGCTCCTTATATGCTGGACCAGAAACCAGAAGTGCCCTAATTACTTTTTGAAGACCACGTTCTATGTTGAGTTGTTAATTGAGCCAGATTTATTTTAGTAACACTTATTTATAGTGCTAGTTATGTGCCAGACACTATCTAAAGTCACTATGCCAACTCGTTTAGTCTTCATAACAATTCTATCCATTTAGTACTATTGTGATCCTGATTTTATAGGTGAGGAAATTGAGGCATATAACTTGGATAAATAACAAACTGAGGGTGTATAACTTGTCTGAGGTCACCAAGCTCAGAGAAACTTATATTTGTTTCTTGTTTTTCTAACTTTATAAGCTTAAAAATAAGTTCAAAAATAACAATAGCTTCCTTTAACCAATAGAATGTGGTTGGGGTAGAGCTGTGCCAGTTGGGTTTACCCTTCAGAAGGCCCGACAGGGTCTACTTTTGTACTTTTTTGGTCCTGAGACAACCATGGAGAAAGTCTTGCTACCCTACTATGGAGACACACAAATAGACATGTGAAATAATAACATAGCAAAGGCTGGTGTAGGTGGAGAGAACCTGGGACAGTATGGTGAGAGAGACCATACATCCTAGCACACTAGCTGAACCTACCCTCTAGTGTTCTTGCTAATGTATCACACATGTATATAGCCGTCTTGGAGGTGTCAGTTCAGATGAGCCCTACAAGACTGAATCTCTAATATCACTTGGAAAAAAACTACCTGGTTGAATCAAGTCAACCTACAGATCCTGAGATATAAAAAATGGTAGTTTTAAACCAATAGATTTTGGGATACATGGTTATTTATGCAGAACAAAAATTTGGATATTGGTTGTAGAGAATTCAAAGGGAAAGATTTCAAAATTAAGAACAGATCAAATCTAAATCAGAGATACTTTGCCATTTGTACTTAAAAGTCTTTTTTCAAGATTTATTGAGATATAACTGACATATAATATAGTGTAAACTTCATGTGTACATTATGATGATTTGATACACATGTATATTGCAGAATGATAATCATGATAAGCTTAGTTAATACATATGTCACTTTATTTATTTATTTATTTATTTATTTATTTATTTATTTATTTAGTGATGGGAATATTTAGGATATACTCCTCTCTTAGCAACTTTCAAGTATTCAATATACAATATAGTATTTAACTATAGTTACCATGTTGTATGTTCTATCGCTATATATATTAGTTGTTGACTTACCATTTATGGCCTTTGTTATGTTGAATTGTAATCCTTTTATACACCCTTTGTTTAGAGTTTTCATCATGTAAGAATTTGATTTATCAAGTGCTTTTTCTACATCTGTTGAGATAATCTTATAGTTTTTGTCCTTGTTCCATCAATGAGATATATTGCACTAATTGATTTGCGTTGTTGAATCATTCTTGCATTCCAGTGATAAATTCCAGTTGATCATGGGTATAATTTTTTTTAATGCTGAGTTTTGAATTTGATTTCCAAGAATTTTGTTCAGGACTTTTGCATGTATATTCATTAGGGATATTGGCTTGTAATTTTCTTTTCTTTAGTATCCTTGTCTTGCTTTGGTATCAGGGTAATGATGATTTTGTAAAGTGAATTGGGAAGTGTTTTCTCCTGTTCACCCTTTTGGAAGAGTTTGAGAAGGATTGGCACTCATTCTTTAAATGTTTGACAGATTTTGCCAATTCAGCCCTCCACGGCTGAACTTTTCTTTGTTGAGAGGTTTTTGATTTTGATTCATTCCCTTACTGGAGTTAGTCTGTGCAGATGTCCTATTTCTTCATGAATAAGTCTTAGTAGATTTTATGTTTCTAGGAATTATCCATTTCTCCTAGATTGTTCACTTTGTTTGTTGTATAATTATTCATAGTATTCTCATGATTCTTTATGTTTATTTGATATCAGTTACAATGTCTTCTCTTTTATTTTGACTTTATTTGAGTCTTCTCAGTTTTTTTTTTTTTTTGTTGTTGTTGTTGTTGTTGTTATTGTTAAGTCTAGCAAAGCTGGCCAATTTTGTTTATTCTTTCAAAACCCAACCCTTAGTTTTGTTAATCTTTTCATGTTTTATTTCATTTATTTCTGTTCTGATCTTTTTTATTTCCTTACTTCGGCTAACTTGGGTATAATTTGTTGTTTTTTCTTTAATTCTTAGAGGTAAGAAGTTAGCTTTTTTATTTGAGGTATTTTTTTAATGTATGCATTTATCACCATAAAATTCCCTATTAGAATTACTTTTACTGCATTCTGTAAGTGTTGTTATGTTGTGTTTCTATTTTCCATCGTTTCTAATTTTTTTTTTTTTAGGTTTTGCTTTGATTTCTGAGGTCAAAAGACACCTGGATGACTCAGCAGTTGAGTGTCTGCCTTAGGCTCAGGGTATGATCCCAGGGTCTGGGGATTGAGTCTCATATCAGGTTCCCTGTGAGGAGGAGCCTGCTTCTCCCTCTGCCTGTTTCTGCCTCCTCTCTCTCTCTCTCTCTCTCTGTCTGTCTGTCTCTCTCTCTCTCTCTGTGTCTCTCATGAATGAATAAATAAAATCTTAAAAAACATTTTTCTGAGATTGATAAAGGAAAGAGAAAAAATTCTACTTTTGAATAATACCAGTGGTAGATTATTGACATTATGTTCAAGTGACATGTGAATTCTATTAATGCAGAAAAGTTTAAAATAAAAACATTTCATTGATTGTGATAAGTTTATAGACAATCACTATACTTAGTAACAATATTTAGAATTCCTAAAAATAAATGCTAGGAAGATTATAACTTCTATAAGAAATAAAGAAACCACAAAAGAAACTATTAGAGAGAATAATCTGTGTGAACAATGGATGTTTAAAATAATAGTTTATCTCTATGTATCTTTGTTTATAGATATACATACACACACATGTACCGGTGCATGGAAAAAGATGTAAAGTCACCTTCAGCTTTATGTGAAGAAAAGGGATCTCTCTGCTCTTCCAAGTTGATGTGTTTTGTTTATCCAGAGATTTTGCTATGAGTTATAATCTAAAAAAAAAACTTTACCTTTAGTTAATAAGAATGCATTAAGATTGGATCATTGGGCAGCCTGGGTGGCTCAGCGGTGTAGCGCTGCCTTCAGTCTGGGGCGTGATTCCAGAGATCGGGGATCGAGTCCCATGTCGGCTCCCTGCATGGAGCCTGCTTCTCCCTCTCCTTGTGTCTCTGCACCACCCCCCCCGTGTGTCTCTATGAATAAATAAATAAATAAATCTTTTTAAAAATGAAAAACAATTGGATCATTAATTGTAACCAATATACAACACTAATACAAGATACTAATAGAGGGGACTGACAATGGGGGTGTATATGTGATCTCTGTGTACCTAAAACAGCTCTAAAAAATAAAGTCTATTTAATACTTTTTTTAAAAAAAATCATTTGGCTAAAAAACGAAAGGAAAAATTAGTTTGGTATATTATCCTCACTTTGCAGATTTCTTACAGAGTTGCTATTGGCTCAAAAATTGGATTCTATAGCTGAAACTGTTGAGCACCCCATTGTCTTGAAACGTCCTGATTTATGCCTGAGATATGGTCTCTCATAAATCCCTGTTATAAACTGGAGTTTGCCTGTTTTAGGTCAAATTTAAAAAATGGGTTTTTGAAAGGAGAGTCTGAGGAAAGACTGAGAATTTTTTCTAAATAGGGAGTCCAAATGATGGGATATATTTTGTACATTGCCTTTCATTTGAGGACCTATGGAGCTTGATAAGTTCGTAAAGATTCATTCATATCTGTTTATTTTATATCAGGGTCTTTATATTTGGAGGACTGTTATACTGTGGCTTAGGCTAGTGTTGCTCAAGGTGCCCATGACTTGCCCAGGTGCATGTTCAATTACAGATTCCTTGGCTCTCAGCCCAGAGATATGTAGATATGATATGGGGCCTAGGAATCTGCTTTCTGTTTAATTCCTTAGGTGGTACTTAAGACTTTGAGCATTACAGTTCATGGCCTTGGCTAGGATATAAGAAGTAGCTAATCTCTTGAAAGAGTGTGAGGTTTTATCTGGGTTTCCACATTTATTTTCATTTGGATTATGCTAACCTAGTTTATTTCCACATGGGAAAGATTCTTCCAATAGGGAAGGTAGTTAATCTTACTAAATGCTCTCAGGCCACTTGAGTTCAAATATTCTCTTCTAAACTATCACTGGTGACTGTTTTGTGAAAGCTAAAATAACCCACAGTAAGGGAAATTTCAAATATATAAGAAATACTATGTAAAATTATATTAAAAAGCTTTGACCCAGATTTTACATGGACTTAAATTAGTCAGATTTTAAAACTGTTAGGATTCTAGATCTTAGTTACCTAGTTGAATTTAACATGGAAATAAATAATGTGATTGCAAATTGTATCTTTAAGAAGCTTATAACAGTTGAAACCCTATATTGCCTCTTTAGCTACATTTTTCAGCCTCTCACACAAAGGTTAGCACTATCCTGACTTGCAAGTTTATCATTCGATGCATTTCTTTATTTAGCAGAATATTTTAACCAAAATTATTATGCAAAGTATAGTAAGGTGTGATTTTCTTGTTTCAGTTTTCTTGCCTAGAAGTGATGATTTTCTCTCAACTGTTTCACCATGTTCCATGTTCTCTAAGTTCTAGGAAAAAGGAAATTTTTTTTTTACCCTTTTACTGATAAGTTGATTTGTAAAGGCAGTGATAACATTTTTGGTTTCTAGTTACATAAATTTCCTACTTTTAAAATGTTTTGAATTAGAAGGTTTTATGGGAACTATTTTTTCCTGAAGTTTTTAAATTTGAATATAGTTGATACACAATGTTACATTAGTTTCAGTTATACAACGCAGTGATTTGACAATTTTATGCATTATGCTGTGTTCACCACATATGTAGCTACCATCTGTCCCATTACATCACTATTATAATATCATTGACTGTATTCTTTATGCAGTGCCTCTTATTCCTGTGACTTATTCATTCTGTAACTGGAGGCCTGTATCTCCCTCTCCCTTCACCCATTTTGCCTAACTCCCTTTTGTCTGACAACTGTCAGTTCATGCTCTCTACGTATAGTCTGATTCTGATTTTTGATTTTTTTTTTATGTTTTTTTTTTAATATTTTATTTATTCATGAGAGGCAAAGAGAGAGGGGGGGCGGGCAGAGACATAGGCAGGGGGAGAAGCAGGCTCCCTGCAGGGAGCCCGATGTGAGACTCGATCCCGGGACTCCAAGATCATGCCCTGGGCCGAAGGCAGGTGCTCAACTGCTGAGCCACCCAGGTGTCCCTGCTTTTTTTTTTTTTTTTTGATTCCACTTAAATTCTTTTACTATTATAGTCTCACTAGCTATTTGCAGATTATTTGTTTGTTTATTTTTTCAGATTTATTTTTGGAAGTCAAAAAACCATTTCTAAGCAATTTCCCATTTTTCCTAGATGTTTCATGGAACAATAACAGAAGAGCTAACCAGTCATGAAGAATGGAGTCACTATAATGAAAACATAATAGAAGATCAAAAAGATTTTGTTTATGTGAAGTTCAATGGCCTTCATTTAAAATCTATGGAAAATTTGCAATCCTGTATCTCTCTTAGAGTATGCATCTTCTCAAACAATTTTATTACAGATATTCATCCACTTCAAAGTTGTATAAAATTAGTCAAACTTGATCTCCATGGAAATCAGGTAAGCAATAGACACTTTAAATATTTGCATATAAATGAAGTTGATATTTAAAAACACTTATGCTATCTATCCCAATGTTTCCTACATTTTTTGTATAAAATATAAACAAAAATTTAAAAGTAAGTAGAATACATATATAAATACAGAATTTAAAACTTAAGGGGTACCTGGCTGGCTTAGTCGGGAGAGCAAGTGAGTCTTGATCTTTGGGTCATGAGTTTGAGCACCACGTTGGATGTAGAGGTCACTTTTAAAAAACTTTAAACAGGGATCCCTGGGTGGCGCAGCAGTTTGGCGCCTGCCTTTGGCCCAGGGCGCGATCCTGGAGACCCGGGATCGAATCCCACATCAGGCTCCCGGTGCATGGAGCCTGCTCCTCCCTCCGCCTGTGTCTCTGCCTCTCTCTCTCTCTCTGTGACTATCATAAATAAATAAAAAATTAAAAAAAATAAAAATAAAAAACTTTAAAAAAAAAATAATAAAAATAAAAAACTTTAAACAAAATTTTAAGGTAGAAATACATAAACACTGTGTAATTTGGTATATTTTACTTCTTAAATTAATAGTCTGGATTAAAAATGCTCTGGAATTTTTAATATTTTTAATGACATAATTGACATATGACATTATATTAAGTTCATCTGTACAACATCATGATTGGATATATGTATATGTCACATATTCTTTATCCATTTATCTTCCAAGGGACCCTTAGACTGCTTCCAGGTCTTGGCTATTGTAAATAATGCTAGAATGAATATAGGGGGTCCATGTATCTTTTTGAGTTAGTGTTTTCCTTGTCTTCAGATAGATACTGAGAAGTAGAATTGTTGGACCATATGGTAGTTGTATTTTTAATTTTGAGGACCCTCCCTGCTATTTTCCACAGTGGTTGTACATCCCCATTAGCAGTGCATGAGGGCTCCCTTTTCTCCACGTCCTTGCTAACACTTGTTATTTCCTGTCCTTTGGACAATGGCCATTCTAGCAGGTGTGAAGTGATACTTCATTGTGGTTTTGATTTGTATTTCCCTGATGATTATTGATAGCGGCATCTCTTCATGTACCACGTTGACCATCTGGATGTCTTCTTTAGGAAATCAGAGTCACTGCCCAGTTTTTAATGGGTTTTATTTTCATACTGAGTTGTATGAGTTCTTTATATATTTTGAGTATTATCCCCTTATTACATATGTGATTGATTTACAAATGTTTTCTTCCATTTGCTAGCTTTTCATTTTATTGATGGTTTCCTTTGCTGTGCGCAAGCGTCTTAGTTTGATGTATTTTTACCTGATGTATTTTTGCTTTTGTGTCCTTTGCTTCTCGTGTCAAAACCAAGAATCATCACCAGTGCTGTTGTGAAGGAGTATACTGCTTATGTTTTCTTCTAGGAGTTTTAGGTCTTAAGTGCAAGTCTAATCTATTTTGAGTTAATTATATGTATAGTAAAAGATAGTGGTCCAGTTTTATTCTTTGGATGTGGCTGTCCAGTTTTCCCAATACTGTTTACTGATCCAGTTTTCCCAATACGGTTTACTGAAGAGACTACCCCTGTGCTTGGTTTGGCAGCATATATAATAAAAATGGAATGATTCAGACTAGATTAGCATTGTCACTGTTTAAGGCTGATATGCAAGTTTGTGAAGAGACTGCCCTTTCCCCATTGTATATTTTTAACTCCATTAAATCAACTACCGTCTATGCATAGGTTTATTTCTGGTCTCTGTTCTGTGACATTGATCTTTGTGTCTATTTTTATGCTAATACCACACTGTTTTGATTATGATAGGTTTGTAATATAGTTTAAAATCAGGATGCATGATGCCTCTAGCTTTATTCTTTTTCAAGATTGCTTTGGTTTTCAGGGTTTTGTGCTTCCACATACATTTTGGGATTCTTTTTTCTTTTTCTGTGAAAAATGCCTTTGGAATTTAATTTTTTTAAATTTATTTATGATAGTCACAGAGAGAGAGAGAGAGAGAGGCAAAGACACAGGCAGAGGGAGAAGCAGGCTCCATGCACCGGGAGCCCGACGTGGAATTCGATCCCGGGTCTCCAGATCGCACCCTGGGCCAAAGGCAGGCGCTAAACCGCTGCACCACCCAGGGATCCCTGCCTTTGGAATTTAGACGAGATTACACTGAATATGTAGATTGTTTCGAGTAATATTATTCTAACAACATTTATTATCTCAGTCCATGAACATTTGTTTATCTCTTACTCAATTTCTTTCATCCATGTCTTACAGTTTTCAGTGTGCATATATTCACCTCCTTGGTTAAATTAATTGTAGGTATTTTACTCTTTTTGATGCAATTGTAAATGGGACTGTGTTCTTATTATCACTTA
The DNA here is from genome assembly GCF_018345385.1 of Vulpes lagopus. NCBI lineage: Eukaryota > Metazoa > Chordata > Mammalia > Carnivora > Canidae > Vulpes > Vulpes lagopus. Next base: position 161,135,881 of record NC_054826.1, read on the forward strand.
TTATTAGTATATAGAAATGCAACAAATATTTGTATATTGATTTTGTATCCCACAACTTTACTGAATTGATTCATTAGTTTTAAGAATTTTTTGGTGAAGTCTTTAGAATTTTCTGTATGTAATATGTCATCTGCAAATGCTGACAGTTTTGTTTCTTCCTTCCTGATTTGCATGCCTTTTGTTTATTTTCCTTGATTAATTATTCTGGCTGGAACTTTTAATACTGTGTTGAACAAAAGTTGTAAAAGTGGACATCCTGGCCTTGTTCCTGATCATAAAGGAAAAGCTTTTAATTTTCACCATTGAATATGTTAGCTGTATGCATGTCATATATGGCTATTGTTTGCTGAGGTACATTCCCTCTGTACCTATTTTGTTAAGAGTTTTTATCATGAATAAGTATTGAATTTTGTCAAATGCTATTTATCTATTGAGATGATCATATAATTTTTATCCTTTATTTTTGTTAATGTGGTGTGTCACATTGATTGATAAGGTTCCTTAATTCTTTATGTTTAGAAAAGTTGAGAGTCAGTCTACTACAAAGGAATTTTTACTGAACAAAGTATATATTTCTATTCATTTAATTATACTAATAATGATAACCTATTCCAGATGAGCAGTGTCTTATGTTTTTACTCCACTCACCATTGGATAGAGATTCTTTTTTGGTTTATTAATGAGAAATTTGCCATTTCAGAAAATATTGAAATTTAGGAGATGTTTAATGTTTTTGTAGTTTCCATGCAATTCATAGAAAATTAATATTTGTATTTAGGATGTTATTATTAATAATAATTTCAGATAAAGAGTCTACCAGATACCAAATTTTGGAGTGGATTGAAGAAACTAAAACTCCTCTATCTTCATGACAATGGATTTGCAAAGTTAAAGAATATATGTATGTTATCTGCTTGTCCAAGTCTCATTGCGCTCACCATGTTCGATTGTCCAGTGAGCCTTAAAAAAGGATACAGACATGTTCTTGTCAACAGTATATGGCCTCTTAAAGCACTGGATTATCATGTGATTTCTGATGAAGAAATAATTCAGAACTGGCATCTTCCCGAAAGATTCAAAGCATGTAATCACCGACTTTTCTTTAATTTCTGCCCTGCTTTGAAAAAGGTAATTAGATTCATTAGAGTTCCATTTTAGATAAACCTGTTATATGAACTAATATATACTGTATCATTTATCTAAAGTTTCATAAACTAGTAAATACATTAGTAATACCTTATATCTGAGAATTTATAGACATTTATATGCCTACTGCATAGAAATTGCTGAGCCTAAACATATCAAATTGGAGAGAAACAAATATATTTTTGGTCTATATTATGTTTTAATAACTTTAACGAGATATAGCTTATATAAAATTCACTCATTTTTTATGTATCATTTAATAATTTTAGTAAATTTTAGTGCTGTATAACCATCTTCACATTCCAGTGTTAGAAATTTCCACTACTCCAAAAGTTTCCCTCTTTACCTTTATTCCCTCTTCCCTCTTTGCAATTATTCTCGACTCCCACCCCCAGTCTTAAGTACTATTGGTCTGGTTTCTGTTTCTACAAATTTGCTTTCATAAACATTTTGTATGAATCAAATCATGCAATACACAGGCTTATATGGCTGTGTGTGTTGTGTTTGAGGCTTATTTATGTTGTAGCATGTATCAAGAGTTAGTCACTTTTGATTGCTGAGTAATTTTCCATTACATGAATATACCACATTTTTTTGCCTATTCATCAATCGGTGGATATTTAGATTATTGTCAGTTTTTGCTATTATGAATGATGCTGTAAGGACACCTACTTACATGATTTTGTGTTGACATACGTTTTCAGTTTTCTTGGGTAGATTCTTAGGAGTACAATTGGTATGTATGGTAAGTTTGTGCTTAATCTTGAAAGAAACTAAATTGCTCTCTAAATAATAGAAACAATAAATGCATGAGGGTTCTAGTTTCTGTATGTCCTTGCAAACACTTAGTATTTTTTTCTGTTTTACACTATAGACATTATAGTAGGTAGAGAGTGGTATTTTATTTTGGTTTAAACTTTACTTCCCTAATGAGTATGATGATAAGCATTTTTAATCTTCTTATTACGTATGCGTGTATTTTTGTCAACTGTCTATATAATTTTTTGCTTATTTTGAAAGTGGGTTATTGTCTTATTATTGAGTTGTGAGAGTAGATATATGGATATAGTCTTTTAACAATACATGCATTGCAAATATTTTTTTTCTCAACCTCTAACTTATCTTTTCACTTTCTTCATGGCCTCTTTTAGAGCAGGAAAATTTTGAGTTTTAAAGACATCCAGGTTATGAATTTTTTCTTTTATGGATCATGCTTTTTATATTGTTTCTAAGAACTCTGCCTAAGGTCAGAAGACTCTTTCTGTGTTTTTTCCCAGGAGATTCTTTCTGAGTTTTTTCCTAGGAGTTTCATAATTTTAGCTGAAATTTAGACCTATGTTTTATTTTGAATGAATTTTTATATGTAGTATGAAGTAAGGATCTAACCTCATTTTTTTTTTTGCATGTAGATATTCAATTATACCACCCCCATTTATTGAAAAGTTTATTCTTTCTCAGGTGAATTGTCTGGGTATCTTTGTCAGAAATAAAGTTGCCATAAAATGTAATCTTAATTTCTGGACTCTCAGTTTATTCCAGTGGTCTATATATTTATCCTTATGTCAGTAGCATGCAGTCTCATTATTGTAGGTAGCTTTGTAGTTAAGTTTTGAAATGAGGAAGTGTGAATCCTCCAATTTTGCTCTTTTTTTTCAATATTGCTTTGGCTATTCAGAATCCCTTTCATTTACAAATGAATTTTAGGATCAGCTTGTAAATCTGCAATGATTCTTGCTGGGATAGTAATAAAGATTCCATTGAACTTATAAATCAGTTTGTGGAGATTGCCATCTTTACAATAGTTAATATTCTTATACTTGAATTTGAACTGACTCTGTATTTAGATATTCTTTAATTTTCTCAGCATTGTTTTATGGTTTTCTTTTTTTAAAGATATTTACTTATTTATTTATTTATTTATTTATTTATGAGAGACGTAGAGAGAGAGGCAGAGACATAGGCAGAGGGAGAGGCAGGGTTCTTGCAGAAAGCCCGATGTGGGACTGGATCCTGGAACCCCAGGATCACAACCTGAGCCAAATGCAGATGCTCAACCACTGAGTATCCCTTTTTTTATGGTTTTTATTGTGCAAGTTTTGTACTTACTTTGTTAAAATTTATTTCTGCGTATTTTATTCATTTTGATACTGTGAATGGAATTATTTTCTTAAATTTATTTTTGGATTCTTTGTTACTAATGTATAGAAATACAATTGATATTTTAATTTAATCTTCTATTCTTCCAATTTGGTATTTTCATTTTGTAGCTCTTAAAGTTTTTCGTTGATTCAAAATATTTGTTTTTTAATAGATAGTGGATCTCTAAGTTTTTTCAGATTTTCCATGTTTCAGGGATTCCATTGGGAAGTAGTTCAGTGCCTTAAAGGACAATTTAGAATATTAATTGAAGTGAATAAAGATATTAAATTATTAAATGATTAATATGGTGATATGGCATGTTGAAATCATGCTGATTTTGTTGATTTTTTTTTAAATGCTGAAAGAAGTGATTGAGATCTAGTTGAACGTTACAAAAGACTTAAATGGATAGATAAAAATAAAGAAATGCTTTATGACATGAGTATTAGAGCAAATAAATGACATAAGAGTTTATTTTTTATTTTTTTTTAAAATTTTTTTTTAAATTTTTTTTTTTATTTTTTTATTTATGTTAGTCACAGAGAGATAGAGAGAGGCAGAGACACAGGCAGAGGGAGAAGCAGGCTCCATGCACCGGGAGCCCGATGTGGGATTCGATCCTGGATCTCCAGGATCGCGCCCTGGGCCAAAGGCAGGCACCAAACTGCTGCGCCACCCAGGGATCCCGACATAAGAGTTTAAAAGAGATGATGAGCTTTGCTGGTGTTAGAAAACTCCATTACAAGATATTGGAAGTAAAAAATGTATGTTGCAGAACAGTATTTATAATATTCTAAGTATTTATAAATATATTTACATATTTTATATATATGCATTGACAATTGATGAAAAATTGAAAATCAGTTGAACAGTGATCACATTTGAAAGGATATATGAAGATACACAGTGATTATGCATGGAGATTAGGAAGTTAGAAAACTTTATAGCTGCATACAATTACTTATAAAAAGTTATGAGCGCATTAGTGATTTTGAAATAATAGTTACAAATTTTAGAGAAATAAAAAAAATGAAGTAGTATTGAATTCTGAATGTCTTAACCAGGGCCCTAAAACAAAAATTTCATTTACATATTCTACTTGGGTATTATGGTATGATCAAAGGTAGAAGATCTTTGACTTTTTTTTTTTTTTTAACATACTTGACTTTTTTAAGGACAATCAAAATGACTGATGTTCATTTAAGAAATTAATAGGAAGTTAGTGGGAGTATGAAAAGAAACTTGGATGACATACTAAGGAGTTTAGACTTCTTAATGAATGCAGTGAAGATCTATTGTAGTTATTTGGGAAGGAAATTAGAGTTTTTCTATTATAGTTGGTGCTCTATGGATAAATTTTATTGACAAAGTTTTTTTAAAGGAAATTAATCCAGTATTTTGCCAGCAAATTAAAAGGGGTTAGGAGACAGATTAGAGCAGAGAGATCAATTATCTGTAGGCCAGAATGATGTTATTAGAGTTGATACAGGCAGACCATAGTGGCAAAGAAGAAGACAGTGTAGAAGACAGTCAAAGTCACTGTGGTAGGCACTTTATGTATTTTATCCCTTCATTTCTTTACCATGCATGTATATTGGTCACCTAATATGTGAACTAGATTATCCTGTACTCAGTGGTAAATAATACCGACAAAGGTTCTACTCTCTTAAAGTTCAGTGGGAAGGCACAGCAAGGAAACATGTAAGCAGAAAAAACAAAACAAAAAACCCCAGCCTAATGCCAGATTGTCTTAAATTCTAAAGAAAAGAAACTGAAGTAGTAACATGACAAAAGAGATGAAGGCTGGGCCAGATAGGGATGGACTTTCTGACAAAATATGCCTTCTTCACCATGTTGTTTGATATAAAAAGATCTTATTTCACAGAAGAAAATATAATAAGGTTGAAGATTTTACCCACTATCTGTCATATAGTCAGTCATGAAGCTGGGATTTCAGAGACGCTTTGTATCACTTAGTTTAAGGGAAAATAATCATTTTAAAAATGAAGGAGATTTTTAAAAGTTAAGGACAATTATCATGGAAACAAAAATATTTTGAAAACTTCTGTTGCAGAGATTGTTGTTTCTTTGGAATTTCAGTAAGTTTCAGGAACTATAGAGGGTTAATATGTAATTACCAAGTATAGAAAGTTTCTGAGAAAATTTTGGACAGAGGAAAGACAATGCCTTAACTGCCAGAAATAAGATTAATGGGTGATTTTTTTTTAAAGTGAGATGATATTAACTTCAGTATATTTTTAAGCCAAGAGAGATAAATTTTAATTTAAAATAAAAGGTTGAAAATAGGGATGCCTGGGTGGCTCAGCGGTTTGGTGCCTGCCTTCAGCCTAGGGTGTGATCCTGGAGACCCAGGATCAAGACCCATGTCAGGCTCCCTGCATGGAGCCTGCTTCTCTCTCTCTGCCTCTCTCTCTGCCTGTGTTTCTGCCTTTCTATCTGTATCTCTCATGAATAAAAAAATAAAATCTTAAAAAAAAAGGTTGAAAATATCTCTAGTCTAACAGTGGTGAGAGTGGACATCTTTGTCTTATTCCTGACTAGAGAGGAAAAGCTTTTGGTTTTTTCCCCATTGAGGATGATATTAGCTGTTGGTCTTTAAAGTATAGACTTTATGAGTTGAAATTTGTTCCTCTGTCCTTACTTTGTTGAGGGTTTCTATCAAGAATGGGTGCTGTGACTTGTCAAATGCTTTTTCTACGTCTGTTGAGAGGATCATATGGTTCTTATTCTTTCTTTTATTAATGTGGTGTTTCACGTTGATAAAAATTCAAGTAGAAATAAATTCTACTTGATCGTGGTGAATGATTCTTTTAATGTTCTGTTGGATTGAATTTGCTGGTATTTTGTTGAGAATTTCTATATCCATGTTCATCAAAGATTGGCCTGTAGTTCTCGTTTTTATCGGAATCTCTGGCTGAATTCAGAATCAAGATAATGAAAATGAACAAGATAATGATAATGATAATTCATAGAATGAGTTTGGAAGTTTTCCTTCCACTTCTTTTTTCTTTCTCTTCTTTCTCTTTTCTTTTTTGGAAGAGTTTGAGAAGAATAGAGATTAACTCTTTAAATATTTGATAGAATTCCCCTGGGAAGCCATTCAGTCCTGGACGTTAGTTTTTCAGGAGATTTTTGATGACTGATTCAATTTCTTTGCTGGTTATCAGTCTGTTAAAGTTTTCTACATCTTTCTCTTTTAATTAAACAAGTTTATATACTAACAATAGATAAGAATTTATGTATTTCTTCCAGGTTGTCCAATTTGTTGGCATATAATTTTTCATAATATTCTCATGGTTGTTTCTATTTCTGTGGTGTGATTTTGATTTCTTCTCTCTCATTAGTGATTTTGTTTATTTAAGTTCTTTCTCTTTTTGATAAACATGGCTTGGGATTAATCAATTTTATCAATTCTTTCAAAGAATTATCCCCCGATTTCATAAATATATTCTACTTTTTAATTTGTTTCTGTATCATTTATTTCTACTCTAATGTTTCTTGTTTCCCTTCTGTTGGCTTTAGGCTTCATTTGTTGTTCTTTTGCTAGCTCTTTTAGGTGTAATGTTAGGTTGCATATTTGGGATTTTTCTTGCTTCCTTGGGTAGGCCTATATTGCTATATACTTCTTATGACTACTTTTGCTACATCCCAAAGGTTTTTAGATTCTTACATTTTCATTTTCATTTTTTCCATGTATTTTTTAAGTTCTTTTTAAATCTCTTGATTGACTCATTCATTCTGCAGTAGGATATTCTTTAGCCTCCATGTGTTTGTGGTCTTTCCAAATTTTTTGTGATTGACTTTAAGTTTTATAGTGTTGTGATCAGAAAGTATGCATGATGTGATCTTAATCTTTTTGTACTTGTTGAGGTCTTATTTTTGACCTAGTATGTCATCTTTTCTGGAGAATGTAACTATATGCACTTGAAAAGACTGCATATTCCCTTGCTTTGGGATGAAATATTCTGAATATATCTGTGAAGTCCATTTGGTCCAGTGTGTCATTCAAAGCCATTGTTTCCTTGTTGATTTTCTGCTTAATTTGTCCATTGCTATAAGTGGGATGTTAAAGTCCTCTATTAGTATTGCATTTTATCAGAGTTCCTTTTTGTTTGTTTTTTGTTGATTTATATATTTGGATGCTCTCAAATTGGGTGCATAAATATTTATAATTGTTAGATGTTCTTTTTTTAAAATATTTTATTTACTTATTCATGAGAGACACACAGAGAGAGGCAGAGACATAGGCAGAAGGATGTGGAACTTGATCCCTGGAGCCCGGATCACACCCTGAGCCAAAGGCAGACACTCAACCATTGAGCCACCCAGGCATCCCTACAGTTGTTGGAGGTTCTTATTGGATAGACTACTTTATTATGATATAGTGCCCTTCTTCATCTCTTGTGATAGTCTTTGGCTTAAAATCTAGTTTGTTTGAAATAAATATTGCTACTCCAGCTGTCTTTTGATATCCATTCGCATGGTAAATATTTCTCCATCCCCTCACTTTCAATAGGCACATTAAAAAAAAAAAAAAACTACAGGTGTCTTTAGATCTAAAATGAGTCTCTTATATGCAGCATATAGATGGTCCTCGTTTTTTTTTTTTTTCCATTCTGATACCGTATGTCTTTTGATTGAAGCATTTAGTCCATTTACATTCAGAAAAATTATTGATAAATATGAATTTAGTGTCATCTTATTACTTGTTTTTTGTTTGTTTCTGGAGATTTTCTCTATTCCTTTCTAGTCCTTATCACTTTTTATCTGTCTTTCTTACTCAAAGAGTCCCCTTTAGTATTTCTTGCAGGGCTAGTTTAGTGGTCACAAACTTCTTTAGTTTTTGTTGTTTGGGAAACTGTCCTTCTCTTCTGAGTGATAGCCTGAAGCCTTGCTAGATAGAGTCTTCTTGGCTGTAGATTTTTCCCATTCAGTGTTGATATATCTTACTACTTTCTTCTGGTCTGCCAAGTTTCTGTGGAGAAATCTGCTGTTAATCTTATTTGTCTTCCTTTGTAAGTCAGGGACTTCACTTCTTGCTGCTTTTAGGATTTTTTCTTTATCTCTATATTTTGCAAATTAAGATATGATATGTCTTGTTGTTAGCCTGCTTTTGTTAATTTTGATGGAAATTCTCTGTGTCTCCTCAATTTGGATCTGTTTCCTTCCCAGATTGAGGAAATTTTTAGCTATAAATTCCTCAAATAAACCTCTTCTTCCTTTCCTCTTCTTATTCTGGGACTCATATGATACAAATTTTATTACAGTTTACGGAGTCACTGAGTTCCTTCAGTCTACATTTGTGATCCAATATTTTTCTTTCCCTTTTCTTTTAGCTTCATTATTTTCCATAATTTTATCTTCTGTATCACTTATTTGTTCCTTTGCCTCTTCTAACCTTGTGATCATTACATCTAGCTGTTATACATCTCAGTTGTAGTTTTTTTTCTTTTTAATCTTTAAGCAGCCTAATTTTTAGCATCTTTTATTTCCGCATTATGGGATTTTCTGGTATCTTCTATATTTTCCTAAAGCCTGGCTAGTATCATTATGATTGTTGCTTTAAATTCTGGATTAGGTGTTTAACTTATATCTTTTTAAATTAGATCTCTGGTTATGACCTTTTCTTGTTCTTTCTTTTGGGATGAGTTGGTTGGTGTTGGTATTTTGTCTAGGTCTTTGTCTTCTTCTGTATGTTAGGAAAATCTATTATGTTTCATGCTCCTGAGAGTAATGGCTTTATATAGAAAAGGTCATATATGTCCAGGGCCTGATGCTTCAGGAAGTGTATCTGGTATATGTTGTGTGCACTTTATTGCTGTGTTGTGGCTGCTATTTCCCTCAGGTCATCCCTCTGCAGTTTCCTCTTGCCTGAAGTGGGGAGTATTTAAACCTTGACCAGAGAGTATGGTGAATTTTAACTAGATATGCTCTGTTCTGCTTGTTAAAAGAGACCTGATGCTATTTCCATTAGAGCTGAAATTTTGTAGAACTATATGGTCAGTAGATGTGGTGCATTTGGGGGGGCCAGCTGAGTTTTAAAACTCCAAACTTTAGGGACCTGGCATGGTGGGGATCTGTGCTGGTCCTCTGGAGGAGGGTCTTGATGCTCTAGGACTGATGCATGTTTGTTCCAGATGGGCAGTTGTATCAAAGTACATGGGTATGAAGTTTGGACAGCAAGAAGCTAGTGTCCAGATTAGCTGCCTTCAGCAGGTGTCTCCGTGCCTATGGTGAGGGGTGGCAAGAAAAATGGTGCCCACTGGCTCCTTTGTCTCTGGAGAGGCAATGCCACCCTTCTTACATGTGCTTCAAGAAGGAGAAGCCCCCTTTCCCACTGTGTCCCCAGGGATGCTCAAATTATAGTCTGTCCCCAGGCTATCTGCCCTCCTTCTCCACTGGAGCACTGCAGCACCCTCAGGGCTCCACACTGGCCATACCACAGACCTGCTGTTTTTAAAAACTCACGAAAATCAGCCCCTCTTGTTTTCCCCCATCAATGGCTTTGGGAAAATATTTTCCTTGTGTGATTCCCTGTGTGCTCCTCTCTCTCTCTCTCTCTCCTTCTCTGACTAAGGCTCCCTCCCCTCCACAGCACCCTCAATCCCTTTCTACCCAGCTACATCTCTGTACCTCCTGCCTTCCACGATGTGGTCTCTTCTCTCTCATTGTGCAATTCGTTCTGTCAGTCCTCAGATAGATTTCTTATGTATTCAGAATGATTTGGTATTTATCTAGCTGTGTTTGAGGGAGAGGAAAGCCTAGGTTCTTCCTACTGCTCTGCCATTTTAGCTCTTACCCCAAAATAGAGATTTTTAGATCAAACATTCAGCATCAGTTTTTTTTTTTTTCTTAATTCCAATGTAAGTATCAAAAAGAAAAATGCAGGCAGCCCAGGTGGCTCAATGGTTTAGTGCCGCCTTCAGCACAGGGCCTGATCCTGGGGTCTTGGGATCAAGTCCCATGTCAGGCTCCCAGCATGGAGCCTGCTTCTCCCTCTGCCTGTGTCTCTGCCTTTCTCTCTCTTTCTCTGTGTCTCTCATGAATAAATTTAAAAAAATGCATAAATATAATGACCGAGTAGATATTTGAAAGTAAACTTATGCTTAATAGATAATGCAGATGACATATTGTAGAATTTATATTTTTGCTTTTAAAAATAAAAGAAAGATAAAGAAGAAAATATAACCTATATGATATATAAAAAAAATCACAAGACATTGTCAAAAGTAAGACTATGTTGATAAAAATTACTATATATTTACATTTGTGAATGTGATATGATTATAAGTAAATGTAAATAATTGTAAATTTATTATAAGTGTAAAAACCAATTTCAAGATGGCTATTAGGAAGAAAAGTCCAAAAATTAAGGTAATACCGAAAAACTAAAAGTAAAATGCTAAGTAAATATATAAGTAGGGCAGCCCGGGTGGCCCAGCGGTTTAGCGCCACCTTCAGCCTGGAGTGTGATCCTGGACACCCAAAGTCCAGTCCCACGTCAGGCTCCCTGCATGGAGCCTGCTTCTCCCTCTGCCTGTGTCTCTGCCTCTCTCTCTCTCTCTCTCTCTCTCTCTCTATGTGTGTCTGTCATGAATAAATAAATACAATCTTAAAATATATATATGTAGAATAAAGCAAAAGACTTAAAATTAGTCTTAATATAGAATTTATCACACAAAACATTAAATGGCAAAATAATAACCATTTCAATTGATATAAGAAAATAATAGCTACAACTAAAGAGATTTTTGAGCACTAATATACAAAATGATATTATACAAAAACATAAATAGTTTTAGAAATTTACGACTAAGTAGAAACTATTACAGTACAGAGGGAACACACTTAATGAACATTTTGTTAAAAATTCAGGACACAGAATTCTGCTTCTAGGAAGATAGATTAGATATTTCTCTTGCAAAGTATAATTCAATTTCCTGTACATTATATGTGTTATATAGTTATTTTTTGTGATATAATGTATTATATAATACTACAGGCATACCTTAGAGATATTGTAGTTTTCATATCAAACCAACACAATAAAGCAAATATTATATTAAAGTAACTCAAATAAATATTTCCAATTCATATAAAATTTAAGTTTATACTATAATCCATTAAGTATGTAATATTATAGTAGTATGTATAAAGTATATGTATTGTAGTATGTATACTTTTTATTGCTAAAAAGTGCTAACCATCATCTGAGTTTACAGTGAATTTTAGTCACTGATCACAGATCACCGTAACAAATAAAGTAATGAAAAAAATTTGAAATGTGGTGAGAATTACCAAAATGTGACATACAGGTGGTTGTGGGCAAACGGTATGGGTAAAAATGGCATCAATACACTTGCTTAATGGAGGGTTACCACAACCTTTAATTTGTAAAAAATGCAGATTTTATGTAGTACAATAAAGCAAAGTATAATAAAACAAGGTATGTCTGTATATATTATGTCTTATATAAATTCCTTGGACATTATATGTGAAACATACATAAAAAGACCGAGTGTTGAAGAGCAGAGGCTGACTGGCTAGGACAGTCAGAATTTGAGCAATGATGCAGTGGTGAATGAATTCCCTATTTTGCTGTTTTTGTTTCATTTTTTTTTTATATCCTAAAATTAAAGCTAAAGAAGTCAGTAACCTAAAAACCAAAGGATTTAACCAAATAAACAAAATATCAAAGTACCTGCTCTCTCTGTCCAAACAACCAAGAAAGGTTCATTCTAGTAAGACAGTTGGCTTTCAGACAATAACCATTCTATTCCAGTTAAAACAATGGAAAGAAAAAGAAAAAAAAAAAACTTTGGTTCCATTTCCACCCAAGCCAGCCATCATAGATTGAGTTGAAAGCCTAGACTTCCATCCTCATGAAGCTCTAATGAGGCAATCCAGTTACTCACTGGGATGATGTCACAGAACTTTTGCTATTTCCGAGCTGTAACAAGGCCACTCTCATAGCCATGTCAATAAAGACCACATGAAAGTGGAAATTCCCACTTCTACCCAGAATTAATGAGAAGCCCACCCCCCACCTTGGAGGTTAATAGAGGCTTGAATGGTGGTAAGTCTGAACCTCTACCTCCCCCTGGAGGGAGATAGTGACATCCTTCTACGTCCCCCTGGTAACAAGATAGTGACATCCATTGCCCCTGCTGGAACAATATCAGAGAAAGCCAGCTAAAACAGAAGGTTTAAATGATATTGAAAGTTTTAGAACATAATACAAAAATGCCTAGGTTTCAATCAATAGACACTCAACATATAAAGAACTAGGAAGATCTTAAACTGAATGAAGAGACAATAGATGTTAATCCTGAGATGCTTTCACTGTTTAAAACTTTCTGATAATTGTTTTTAAATATTTACTTTATTTATTTGAGAGAGAGAGAGAGAGCTTGCATGAGTAGGGGGAGGGGCAGAGGCAGAAGCAGACTCCCCATGGGAGCTTGGGGCCAGACATAGGACCTGATCCCAGGACCCCGGGATCATGACCTGAGTGGAAGGCAGACACTTAACTGGATTGAGCCACCCAAGTGCCCTCTCACCACATTTTTTTAAAAAAATATTTAATTTATTTATTCATGAGGGAGAGAAAGAAAGAGGCAGAGACACAGGCAGAGGGAGAAGCAAGCTCCATGCAGGGAGCCTGTCGTGGGACTCAATCCCAGGTCTCCAGGATCACGCCCTGGACTGAAGGCGGCGCTAAACCGCTGAGCCACCAGGGCTGCCCTTCCTGATAAATTTTTTTAATGCAGCTATCATTAAAATGCTTCAATGATTAATTATAAACATACTTGAAACATGTACAAATAGAAAGCTTCAACTATGTAATAGAGAAAAAGAAACATGCTCATTTGAGAACTCAAAGATACAATAACCAAAATAAGAAGCTCTGTTAAGATGAACTTAACAGCAGAATGGTGGGTGAAGATTAAAGAATGAGGGAAAACAGAAGATAGAATAGTATAAATTAATTGATGTGAACAACAGAAAATATACTGAAAAATGAAAAGAATAGATATTCCAGGCAAATGGAAACAGGTATTTCATCCAAATAGAGACCAAAAGAAAAATGGGGTAGGTATATATATATACAAAAATAGACTTTAAGTCAAAAGTCATTATAATGATAAAAGGGTCAATCCAGCAAGAGTATGTAGCATTTGTAAGTATTTATGCATTTGACATAGAAGCCCTTTAGTGCCTGCCTTTGGCCCAGGGCACGGTCCTGGAGACCCAGGATTGAATCCCACGTCGGGCTCCTGGTGCATGGAGCCTGCTTCTCCCTCTGCCTATGTCTCTGCCTCTCTCTCTCTCTCTATCATAAATAAATAAATTAATTTAAAAAAAAAGTATGTAAAGCAAATATTAACTAAACTAAATAGCTTCTGTGCAGCAAAGGAAACTATCAACAAAATGAAAGGCAGCTAACAAAATTACAGAAGATATTGGTGAATAATATATCTGATAAATCATAACACTGATCTAAATATATGTATAAAATACTTAAAATTATTAAAAAGGCAGAGCTATAAAGAAAGGTAAGTCTTTTACACTTCATTTTATTTTTTATTTTTTATTTATTTATTTTTTTACACTTCATTTTAATGAGTAAATTGGTGACATCATTTGACTATGTGTGTGTAAGAAAGTTCTAAAAAATAGAATGCACAAAAAACACTATAGAATATAAATGGAGTTCTCAAATTCTTTAAGTAGTAGGAAAGTAAGAATATGAAAACAAAAAGCAGAGAAAACAAATAGAAAACATAAAATGGCAGAGTTGTCCTTTTCTATCAGTAATTACATTAAAATTTATATTAAACTTAAATGGCTTAAATGTACCAATTGAAAGATAGATATGGCAAAGAGGATTTAAAAATATAGCCCAAGTATATGTTGTCTACCTGAAACTTCAAACACAATGATATAGGCACGTTGAAAATAAAAGGATGGGAAATCAAAAGTAATCAAAGGCAAACTCTACAACCCTATCAACCAACAGAACCTAACTCCACCAGCAACATCAGAATAGACATTCAAATGTCCAATCATATGTACGTCATTTCCTGTTTCATAGAACAAATTTCAACAAATTTAAAACAATTTGAATCATACAGGGTGTATTCTTTGACTACAGAAAAATAAGACTACAATCCCCAAAACTTGAAAACTAAGCAACAAACTTCTACGAAATCTACAGATCAAAGATATAGTATCAAGGAGAAAAAAATTGAATTAAAATAAAAGTAGAACCTACCAAAATTTGTGGGACACAGCTAAAGCAATGCTGAGAGCGAAATTTTTAGTACTAAATGCATATTTTGGAAAAGAGGAAAATCCTCAAATCAACAGTCTGAGATTCCCCCTCTCAAGATCTAAGAAAAACAAGAGCAAAATAAACCTAAAGTAAGCAGAAAGAAGGAAACATTCCTTCTCCCAAACATTTACAATTTTATTATTTCTTCTAGAAAATAAAAGGAACACCTCCCATTTATTTCATAAAGTTAAAGTACCTTGATACCAAAAGCAAAGACAGTACCAAAAAAGAAAACTGACCACCAGTATCCCTCATGAATATACGCATAATAATCCTTAACAGAATGTTAGTAGATAGAATTCAGTATGTGAAAATAACTATATACCGTGAGCAAATGGTGCTTATTCCAGGGATACAAGGCTTGCTCAAAATCATTTAATGTAGTTTACCATATCAAAAGATGAAAGAAAAATATATCAACTATCATATATCAGTTAATGGGGAAAAAGTTTTAGGCCAAGTTTGGCCAAGTTCAACATCCATTCATGAACAAAACAAAACAAACCACCTCAGAAAAATAGGCATAGAGAACTTCCATTATTTATAAAGAAAATAAAATAAAAATTAACAGCTAACTTTATGCTTAATGGTGAAAAACGGAATAATTTCTCCCCGAGAGAGGTAATGACACAAGGACACCCACCATCTCTTCTCATGCCAACATAGTGCTGGGCAGTGTAGCTAGTGCAATAAGGTGAAAAAAGATGAAAAAATAAGAAATAAAACTCTCTATTTTACCTCTGTAGGTAATCCCAAAGAATCCACAAAAAAAATCTCTTAAAAGTAAAAAGTGAGGTTAGTAAGGCCATATAGTATGTTAGATAAACATTGCAAAAATCAATCAAATTTATATATACTACAGTGAACCCATGGACACCAAAATTTAAAAATATACTATTTTTAATCACTTAGAAAGATGAAATAATTAGGTATGTCTAACAATACTTGCACAGAACTTGTATGCTGAATACTGTAAAACACTGATGAAAAAAATCAAAGATCGAAATAAATGGAAAGACAGCACATTCATGAATTAGGATATTCAACATAATAACATTTCAGTTCTCTCCAAATTAATATATAGGGATAATGCAATTCCTATCAAAATCTTGCAGAATTTTCTGTAGGTATAAGCAGAAAAGGCATTCTAAACTTTTTATGGAAAGGTAAAGGAATTAGAATGACTAAAACAACTTTGAAAAACAAGTGATAGGAATCAGTTTACCTGATTTTGATACTTACATAGCTATAGTAATTTCGACTATGTGATATTGGTGAGCATAGATCAATGAAACAGACCAGAAAACCTAAAAATGGGTTCCTACAATATGTTCAACTGAATTTTTATAAAGATATAAGTAATTTGATGGAGAAAATATAGCCTTTTCTATAAATGTACTGTAGTAATTGGGTATACACAGACACAGACATACACATACACACACACACACACACAAATGAGCCTCAACCTGTTTCACACCTCATACAAAAATTAACTCAAAATGGATCAGGAAGTTAAATGTACAGCTTAAAAGTATAAAGCTTTTAGAAAGAAAAAAATTGAAGGAAATTTTCGGGATGTAGGAGTAGGAAAAAACATTCTTAGACCTGACACCAAAAACATAATCTTTAAAAGAAAAAAAATGATTAGTTGAACTTCATCAAAATTAAAAAATTTATCTCTCTGGAAAAGACCGTGTTCAGTGAATGAAAAGATAAGTTACAGAGTTGGAAAAGTATTTGGAAATGAATATTTTAAAAATGATAATAATTATGAGTGGTAGAAATTTGAGTACGTTTTTTTTTTCTAGTATGTGCTTTTCTTCTTTTCTGAAACTTCTATACTGTTATATTATTATCATTATAAATTTTTATTTTAAGCTATTCAGTGGTTCTTAGGTGAATTTTTTAAACTTGAAAATAGACTAGTGTTCCCAAAATGTTTACCAAGTAATCTTAAGAAATACTGATTTAAAATAATACAAAATCTTAATGTGGGGAATTTCACATAGATTTCTACTGTTTCATGTGATTATTAAGTGAGTAGGTCATTCATTAATGTGCTTTCTGATGGAATAAAAAGATAAAAACTGTGGGTTTGCTTTATTTGAAATAGATACTTATGGGGTTAGCACGACTTACATTTTTTAAATATGTTGGGAAAGTATATGCCAAATTAGGAAATTCTGATGGGAAAGTCACAAATGGAATAGAAAAGGATAGACATCATGGACCAGATACATGTAGAAGAAATATAAACATGAGACTAGGGTAAAAAAACAAATTTAAGTAAGTATGACTATATTAAGAATATTAAAATAATTGAGAATCTTTTTTACATAATTATATACACTTTGAATAGAATATAATTTTGGAATTTGTATTTCAAACTACTCTTCTGGATAGAACACAAAGTAGCCCTTTCCGTGTTAGTTATAAAAGTCCTTGCTATTCTTTTGAAATAATTCATTATGTTTTATACCAGAGTTAGCAACACCCACATTTTCATCCCGGGATTACAATAGCAAGCTGTACAGTACAGATATTACAGTATTGTACCATCTGTTTTCTTGATTTTTGTAATTTTTTTGCTTAAGCATATGTTGTTCATTGCCAAAAGTTTACTGTAATACTTTAATTCCCTTTATTGGATTGAAAATATTAGTACTAATTATCTTTCAGAGTTAATTTATTGATTTCATAATTTTGATTTGTGTTGGTTGAATGAATTACTTAGTAAATTCCTTTAGACTAATTTTTTGCATATCAAATAAGGTTTATAAAAATGCTTTGTAAACTCTAAAACTGTATCAGTGTAAGTATGACTATAAAACTGTTGGCAAATAACATTGTTTGGATGCTTGAAATGTTTGAGCCTCTGTTCTAAGTGCTTTACAAATATTCCTTCACAACTCAGTGAGGTAGTACCATTGTTATCTCTATTTTATAGATGATGAGCAGGGGACAGATAGGTTACTTACCCTGGGTTACAGAGCTAGTAAGTGCTAGAACTGGGATTTAAACCAGGAAATGCATTACTTTCCCTCACAAATAGGATATGTCCGTTTGTCCTCAGATACCAAATGGTTTATGGCATTTGTACAAGTTTGCAGAGATATCTTTATTGGCATTTTCCAAGGTAACTTTATTGTCTAGAGATTGCTTGCTTTCTGGCAAGGATACTAACCCTGCCCACAGCTGATGATTATTGTTTCTGTCTTTAAGGAGAAGAAATTCTTCATGCTTTGGTACAAAATGGTACTCTGCTGTAAACTTAAGTATGAGCTTGATGTTCTCTGCTGGTGACTACTGTAGCATCTGACCAGGACCACCTTTAAGCCCAGTCATCTAAATTCCCTATTGTATTCTCCCCTCACTTCTTATCTATGCACTCAATCTACTGTGGTCCTGAGCTACTTACATAGGGGAGGAAAAATTATTTTCCCTCTACTGTCTTGAATTCTTGGCTGAGACCTTTGTAATAAAATGCAAATTAACAATAGACAAACAGAGGTAGACTAAAAAGTATATCTCTCATTTATACATGAGAGGTAGCCAGAGGGAAAATGAGGAACTCCCTGAGATATCTTAGGATTCATGCTTAACTAGCATTAATAGGGAAAGGAGAGGGAGAATGTAGACTTCTAATGAGAAAGGAAATGCTTTTTAGGGAAGATAAATGGGTCCTTAGAAGAATGATGGGAATTTGTGACAAAGATCTTCTGGATGTGGTACCCACTCCTACTCTTCTTCTAACCTCTTTTGCGATAAAAGCTATCTCTGATGTTGAAACACCTGGGGAATGGATTTATGGGAACTTAATGCCTTTTGAAGGATCTGTCTTTAGGTAGATAAAGGATGTTTGGCATAAGCCTCTCCCTGACTCTGCTATGTTTAAGTACCTACTGCTCAGAATAATCCATATACCACAGGGGCACATTTTGGGGAGGCAAATCTTGAACTTTTACAGTGATATTTTGGTGGCATATTTTACTACCCTGAACACACACACACCATGAGCCCAAATGCAATGAACAAAGAAACATAAAAATTAGAGGAAATCACATCTTTTCCAGAAACCAATAAAGGATAACATTTAAATAAAAGATTATTTCATAAAAGTGCTTTTAATCATAGTGAAGATTGTTTTTCAGGCACAGTGAAGATGGGACTAAGGCAAAGGCAGAAACTAGCTCTACCTGACTTAATGCCATTATTCCTGATATGTATAAGAAAATAGTAGGAACTAGAGGGGATTCTGCAAATCCTTTTATTTGTCAAGGGTAATAGTAGAACAGTGGCAGATAGAGTCCATTGTTAAAAGTCACAGAATAAGTTCTGTGGAAAGGTTTGTTAAAAAACAAAATTCAACTGAGTATATTTGAGAATATAATTGACTTTACATTATTCTTCAATCAGTCAGCATCCCATTTAGCAAGTAGACAGGAGCTCCAAGGAGGAGTTATACAAAATGGAAGGTTTTTTATAGGAAATAGGGTGGAGCAAAGAAGTTCTTAGCAAAAAGAAAGAAAAAAATTGTTCCAGGCCAGTTCACCTTTCCATAGGTAGAAGGGCAGGCAAGGGGTCTTACTAAGTAGATTTACCTCATCTTCCTCTGGAGTATGAAGAGGTCTCATGTGACAGATTACCTTATTGGTTCTGGTTAGTAATTCCTGACTGGTTAATCTGCATTTCTGGGGGAGGTTGGAACTATAGGTTAGGTATTAAGTAAGTCCCAGTTTGGTGACTTGGCCTAGCAGAAGCAACTCCATCTTGGGTCTGTGATTTTCTTTTTAACGTGTACAGTATAGGAAGGATTACAATGAATAGCAAACTAGTATGAGACAGGACTTCTCTGTGATAGGACAGTCAGGAACTTCAGAAAGGAGCTTAGTGTCAGCCACATAGCTTAGCCAGAGTAGTTGAAGAGGTAATAGAAAACTCAATATGAGAAAGCTGGCCTTTGACAGAATGGCTTTAACAAATTGAGAATATACATGAAAATGATGAAGAAAAACATATAAAACATGGAAGTGAGTTCCAAGATATCTACCACACATGAATAGGAGTTTATTTAATAGAGAAAGCAAAGTCAGGAGAAACAATAAAGAAGTATATTTTTTTCCAATGTCATGGATATTAGTATAGAGCAAAATCTGTGAAAGAACTGAATATATTTTCCTTAAACATCTTTAAAGTTCAAGTCTCTGGTCATGGAAGAAGGAAAAAAGCAAAGTATATTTCAGATGAGATTTTTAAATATAAATCCTTAGGCAAGGTGAGATGTTGGCGAGTGTATAGTATGTGAGGCAGAGTGAAGAACATTTGCAAAGGCACAGAGGTAGTGCTAGAGCTTGGCGCAATCAACTGGCAACAAGTAATTTAGTGTTACAGTTTAGAAGACATGGTTGGGCATTTCAAATGATGCTGGAGACAAAAATAGGATTATTATGGCAAAGGGTATTATATGTGATACTAGGGAGATAGGGCTTTATCTTGCAAGATCTTGGGGAAATATTTAACAATTTACCATGATCCAATTTTCATACTAGAAAAATTATCATATATTCTGTAATTTTGGAGTGAAGGGAAATTTAAAGAAATCATGAGGGGTGGGCTCTGGTTTATAACAACTGATTTGTAAACTGGTAGGGCATATAGATTATAGGTAACAGATTGAAGAGTTATTTATTTGATGGAAATCAGTGAATTTATTGAATGGTAAAGGGAAGGGGAAGAAGGAATGTGGGTTTATTACTTAGATGACAAGGTGAAGAATAGTGTTAATGACTGTGTATGTAATGCAGTATGAGGCATGAGTTGCAGATGTTTTCAAATGGGGGAGATAATTCAGTTTTGTTTTTTACAGATTTTATTTATTTATTTTGAGAGAGAGCAGGAGCATGGGGAGGGGCAACCAAAGAGGGAGTGAAGGAATATCAAGCAGACTTCACATTGAGTGTGGAGCCCAATGCAGGGCTGGAATTCAGCCCTGAGATAAAGACCTGCCGTGAACCAAAAGTCAGAGGCTCAACCAACTGAACCACCCAGGCATTCTACCCTCACACCTTTTAAGATAAGATTTATTTACTTATTTCAGAGAGAGCATGGAGGGGAGGGGTAGAGGGAGTGAGAGCCTTAAACAGAGTCTGCAATGAGTATTGAGCCAGACTACAGTGCTCAATCTCACAACCTGAACTGAAACCAAGTCCGTTTTAGTTAACCAGTTGGATGATAAACCAACTACACCATGCAGATGCCCCAATTATTTCAGTTTTTGACCTGTAGGTAGAGAAAGAGAATTGGAATTTTATTTTGTAGATTGTAATTTAAGAGGTAATTCCTAATAGGAGATATAGCTATGTGGATAAGCAGCATATGTGAGGTAGTAAGATGTAGCTAAGAAGGTGATCATTTGAGCAGAAAGATGAAAAATAAAGCCTAAATTTTGCCGTTTATTTATGTAGTTTGAAAAAGAAAAAGAACTGGTAAAGCAGATTGAGAAATAAAAATTTAAAAGGTAGAAAAATTAGGAATATGATCTTAATGCAGCCAAGGAAGAGTTGAATTACAAAAATAGGTTGACGGTGCCAAATCAAGCTTGGAAGCCAAATATGAAATGTATAAGTTACTATTATGAAATGTATAAGTTACTATTACATAGTGATATAATAGTCAACTAAAAGTTGAATACCAGTTACAGGCAGTTGTCTATTTAGTCCTAGAGATATAGGATAAAAAAAAAAAAAGATTAGTGAGTTTATGTTACAAGTGGGAAAGATAGACCAATAATTGTGTCATAGCATAAACTTGTCAAATAAAAGACAAATGAAAACAGGAGAGATTTTTTTCAAAAGGATTATTAAAATGGAGGGAAAGGGGCTATTGAAATAGGGGGAATGCTCTAACTGATCAGTCATCTTCAAACATCTTTAAGATCAGTCTACAAAGGTTGTTTTCTCTTATTGGGAGAGTAAATAAGACTGGAAAGAACTGGTGTGGGGAAGCAGGATGAAGGGGAGTGGCATGACTTGATCATAGACCAGAGAATGTTTTATTCTGGGAGTTGCTTATCTCGGAAAGTGCTGTTAAGGGAAGGTTATAAGGCGGCTCAGGCTGATGTTGGGCCAAAGTTCAGGGGCCTAGGGGAAGGAGAGGATCTTAACCAAAGTTTGGTTAACAAGCATTTTGTTCTGATCGATCAGTGGGACAAAGGAGTTTAATCCTTAAAAGGGCAAGTGGGAATTTAGAGGGTCTGTGTCTGGGCCTTGTCAGGTGAACTAGAGGGGCATCCATAGGTATTATCTAAGTAATATAGCAGAGGGTGCTTCTTTGGATGATACCATTTTCTGAAACGAAGGGGTGAGGAAATTTCTTACCTTTCCTGTTTTCTAGGACCACAGGGTTCAGGTAAAACTCAAGATTGTCAAGTATGACAAATGAATGCTGCGCAGGATAATATTGTAGAAGGATATTGAACTCAGAACAATGTCAGGAAAGGCTTCTTGGAGGAAAGAATTGAATCTCCAAAAGACTAAGTAGTGAGATAAGTAATTGAGAAAGGCAGTCAAGAAACTGGAGTGGAATCTGTGAAAAGAATTGAGGTTTGATTATCAGATAATTTTCAGGGTTATAAGTGGTTGGATATTGCCATTGTGGAAGGTATCTTATGTAGGGTGAAGGGAGATGAGATGGAGGTAAAAAGTGACTAGATCAAGAATTTTGTGTGCCAAGTCAAAAAATGTGTAATTGATCTTTCAGTGACGTGCCTGTGAAATATAATAAGCAGGAATATGCCATGTGATCAGATTTGCATATTGGGAAGTTCACTCTAGCAATAGTGCACATTATGCTTCGAAGAGAGTGGGGGAGTGGGGATGATTTCAGTTATCGGGACAATTTTTAGCAAATTAAGGAAGTGTTAAAGACATGCAGTAAAGCAATGGCAGAGATTAGAGGAAAAGGGAGAAGTCAGATATTGGGATGTTGAATATCCAGGATCTAGCAACATTTGGGTATAAAGAAGCGTAAGAAAAAAGAGAGTTTAGGATTTCTGAGTCAGGTAATTATGGGCACTAGTATCATTTACTTAGACCATATGAGAAAGCAGTTTAAGATAGAAGATTCTTGTTTGGGAAAGTTGAATTTAACTGAATATCAGTTTGAGCACATTGTTCTTTAGTTCAATAGTGAGTTCAGGCTGAAAGCTAGAAATCTGAGAGTCATCGGCACATAGTTAACTACTGAAGCTATGAATTAGATACAATAATCTGGAGAGCATATTCAAATCAAGAAGTGACAAATAGAGAAAAATCCTTTCCATGTGGCATTAGGCAGGGTATGGATAGGTCTTTAAGAAGTCCAGAAGTAAACAAGAGTTATAGGAAAACTACAAGGAGTGGTTTACAGAACCCAAGGGAGGTATTTGAAGGAGGAATATCCAATGTAGAAGTATCTGATAGCTGTAAAATCCAGTGGATTGAGATAAAGGAAAGGAGAAGGTAGGGACAGATGAAATTCTGTCTCAGGAATTTGAGTTCTTAATAAAAGTTAAATAGAAAGGTTAGAGGGTTGGGTTAGATATGATTGTTTATATGGGTGTATTAATAGGTAGAAGAATAGTGACAGTAGAAGATAAATAATAGTGAAACAGAGTGAGGTGGGACTTAATAACAATGGAGTGCCTCTCTTGGACAGGAAGGGAAATACTTCTTGTTTTTAAGATAGAATAGAAGGTATTTCCTTTTTTTTTTTTTTGAAAGATTTTATTTATTTATTATGAGACACACACACACACACACACACACAGATAGAGAGAGAGAGAGAGAGAGAGAGAGAGAGAGAGAGAGGCAGAGACATAGGCAGAAGGAGAAGCAGGCTCCATGCAGGGCGCCCGATGCCTGACTCTATCCCGGGACTCCAGGATCACACCCATGGTATGAGGCAGGAGGCAGATGCTTTACTGCTGAGCCCCCCAGACGTTCCTAGAAGGCATTTCTACTTAGAATAGATAGGAATAGAGTTAAATGGGAGTATAGTTAAATTTAGGGAATGGAAGAGAGTTAGTTGATGGAATTCATACTTGATGGCCCTGTTTCCTCCATGAAAAGATGTTTAGGGAGTTCTGGGGAAAAGGCTTAAAGAGTGTTGAGAACAGTACTGAACTGAATGTTTGCAGTAGCTCCTGTTGGAAATGGAAGCAAGCCAGGGCCAAGTAAAGCATTTGCTAATTAGCAATGAATGTTTGTAAATATAAATCTTAAGTAGCACTAATTTGCAAGGCTTTGTGATTTTTGTTTCCTGGCATTACTTAGCTGATTGAGTGTACAGACAGAAAAGGGGACATGATATGATGATGGAGTTGGTAATTTTCAGGGTAGATGCGTCACAAACAATATAAATGTTAAGTTCTTAATGTATCATCCTTATTTTCAAAACATAAGTAGAGTAGCTTTATTTCTAACCAGTCAGATGACCAGTGGACTAGAGAGAATCTATGATCCCAAATCTAAAATTTTGCAGGAACACGGGATCCCTGGATGGCTCAGCAGTTTAGCACCTGCCTTTGGCCCAGGGCGCGATCCTGCCTTCCCGGGATTGAGTCCCACGTCGGGCTCCCTGCATGGAGCCTGTGTCTCTGCCTCTCTCTCTCTCTCTCTCTCTCTCTCTCTGTCTATCATAAGTAAATAAATCTTTAAAAAACATTAAAAAATAAAAATAAAATTTTGCAGGAACAGAGATCTTGGAGATAATTTCTTTAAAGGCACTATAGAATATTTTATTCCAGAGGAATGAGCTGTATCCTAAAAAAGTGTCCAACATTTCTAGTTAAGCTACCTCAAAATTTTGGACTACTATAAGTTATTCTGTGATCCAAGATATGTCAGTTTCCTATGGTAATCCACAGGATACTTTTAGAGTTTTGTTGGATACCTATTCCTTCCACACTTTTTAAAGATCAACATGATTATGTTCAAAATTTTATATTTATGATACTAGACTGGGAAAAGAAGGTAAGAGGAAGAAATTTATCATCATTGGTCTTGAATTTTGTGTCGAAAATTGAAATAATTCTTTGCTACTAATTCTTGACACTATGATCTAATGAAATCAATGAGAATGTATTTATTATTAACTATTATACCTACAAGATACTTGTAAGCATTTTAATAGTTTATATTATTAGACTAGCAATTTTAAAATGTCCCTTGGAAATACTTTCATGAAAGATAAACATTAACGTATATTTTCTTTATACAGGGATCAACCTATGATGATGAAATTAATAATATCAAACATATTATTTCAAAAATTAATGGAATTCTGGCTCATAATTCACCAGTTTTGATTGTTCAAAGATGGATACGTGGTTTCCTAGTTAGGAAAAACATGAGGTATGTTTTCTTTTCTTTACTACTGGAATATTAAAATAAAATAAATCAGTGATGAAAAGGCAATTTTTCAATAATATACATTTATATTCTCTATCAAAATGACATTTGACTATTTGAACTAGTTTTAAGGAAAATACCACATACTCTATAGCAATATAATATTTAGCATGATCTGAATGGATACTTTTATTTTTTATTTTAAATTCACCATATAAATAGCTAGTTAATAAATTTATCATTATTTGAGTAATTCAGATAGTTTTCTTATATTAAACTTAAAAATATCAATGACAACATATTGAATTTCTCTCATATAATGGGATGTAATAGAAATATAAGCTGTATGTTACATCATGGGATACAATAGAAATATAAACCATGAATCATATGTGAAGATTTCACATTTTGGGGGGATGTGAAGATAATTTTGCTGAAATATCTGTTACCACATCAATCTAGTCATCCTTTGGTTAGTGGTCTTTTCCTCCCTCCATTTCCTGTATTCCTTTCCAATGGCTGGCATTTGTAAATAGAAGAAGACTTTTCTTGCAAGAATCGCTCAACATTGTAATGTGGGAGATAAGACAGGACGCTCTGCAATCAACCTCTTTGTATTAGGTGTGCCAAACATCAAACATATGAGATGAGTAAATGAACATTCTTGTGTAGTTTAATCTCCAGATGCTAAATGGCAGAGTTCAGACGATAAAAAAATGAGATTCAGCCCTGAAATACAGGTAGAATTAAATAGATCTAAAGTTGGGCAATGGGCATTCCTGAGAAAGTAAGATTAGGAAGTTTTACTGAAATGGTATTCAACATTCAGTGGTGAGGCCGAGAGAATGTTCTCTTGCATTAGCTTGCATGTGTTGAACCACAGATGGCAATAGCCCTGAAAAAGAGAAATAGGTATGAGGGACAAGCAGCAAAACTGACCATAATATAGTACCTGAAACTTCTGAGGAAGAGGTTCATTATAGTTTTCAAACCAAGATCAAATTGCAAGAGAGAGTGGGCTCACAAGTTAGGGCGCATACAATGATTCGGAATAGGGGAAAGTTTCAGGCACGGACTGACAGGTGTCTATTTATTTAAAGTATTATTTCTATCTCCTATGTTCCATTTATATTTAGTATGCACTTTACATGAAATAAACATCTAAAGGGACTAGTCTTTAGTTTATTCCCCCAAGACTGAGTTCTCTCTTAGAATCAAGATTTCCTCTAATACTCGTGTAACATGAGATCAAAACCTTATGCATGGAAACAATTTCAGAATATTTAGCATGTGTGAACAGAATTTCAATGAGCTTTGTGGAAGTAATAATAACAGATCACAGTGGTGTAAGGCAGACTGATTTGAATTATTTTTCTCTTTAAAATGCTGTTCCCTTAGACCCCTAACTTAACTGTTCTGAACCTGACTTTCCTCATATGTCGAATGGTAGAGAGCAGGGGCTAAAAGCAGGACTGAACTCACTCTTTGCTTGTGGTAATTAAAATCATGAATCTAAAGCATAGCACCTTCTTATTAGCTGCTATTTTAAGTATCATTGCTATTGTTATTATAACTTGTGCTTTCTGCATTATTTGACTCCATGGGAAACCTACTCTTTTTTGTTTCTTTTTTGATTCTTGCCCCCTTCTAATTACATTTATGACGGCATATAATATACCTAGTAATCTTTCAAAAATGTAAATCTAAGTTTATTCAACAGCTTAAAACCCTCCGATTGCTCCCAGTTTGATTAAGGCAGACGGCTGAGATTTTGGCCCTACAGTGTTCATAACATACTGTCGTTACCACAAGCACTTACCGTGCTGTATTGCTGTTGTCTGTATCATTATCTGATCTCCAGATGTACCGTACTTTCTCTGTATTTAGCACATAACAGAGTGCTTGACATATGTTAGGTGCTGCAAACCTCGTTTGCACAGTTAGTAAATACATAGATAGGTTGTGCAAGCTAGAGTCAGAGAAGTATGTCTGGATTCATCAATGGGAAAGTGAAAACAAAAAGCAACTGGGCAACATACAAAGCCGCTCTGAGAGGTGCCTATGGATTTCCCCAACCTAAAGGTACAAATGGTTAGTCCTCTCAAATGTCTCTCTCTAGCCATGAGAAACATCTCCCCACACCCAAATGCTTCACGCTATGCTTGAAAATTGTTCGTTTAAACTGCTTGAAATGTTATATTCCGCCTTAAAATATCATATACTGCCTAAATTTAGAAAATTGTTATGGTTAGTGCTATCATCTTTTAAAGTAATGGTACTTCTAATGTGGATGATATAGTGCAAGGGAAATATGCTTTTTAAGTTTTAAAACATTTTAATTCTAGTGTAATTAGTGGTGTTAAGTCAGTTTCAGGTGCTCAACCTAGTGATTCACCATTCTACAAACTACTCGGTGCTTATCATAAATGTACTCTTAATCCTCTTATTTCATCCCCTCTGGTGACCATCAGTTTAGTTTGTTCTCTGTAGTTAAGAGTCTGTTTCTTCATTTGTCTCTTTTTTGTTTTGTTTTGTTTCTTAAGGTACACATGCTAGTGAAACTATGTGGTGTTTGTCTTTGTCTGACTGGCTTATTTCACTTAGCATTATGTGCTCTAGATCCAACCATGTTGTTGCAGATGGCAAGGTTTCATTCTTATGAGGGGCTGGCGTTTAGACACACACCACTTTTACGCTATCCATTCATTTACCAATAGACACTTGTGTTGCCTTCATAATTTGGCTACTGTAAATAATGCTATAGTAAACATAGGGGTGCATACATCTTTTCAAATTAGTGCTTTCATTCTTTTTAGATAAATACCCAGTAGTGTGATTACAGATCCCATGGTAATTCTAATTTTAGTTTTTTAAAGAAAACTCGATACTGTTTTTCCGCAGCGGCTGCGCTAGTTTACATTCCTGCCAACAGTGCAGGAGAGTTCCTTTTTCTTCATGTCTTTGCCGACACTTGTTTTTGTGTTTTCAATTTTAGCCACTTTGACAGGTTTGAGGTGACATTTCATCATGATTTTCATTTACATTTCCCTGATGATAAGTGATGTTGAGCGACCTTTCATATGTCTGTTGGCCATCTGTATGTCTTCTTCAGAGAAATGTCTGTTCATATCTTCTGCTCATTCTTAATTGGATTACTTGTTTTTTTGGGTGTTGAGTTTTATAAGTTCTTTATATATTTTTTTGAGAGTGAACTTTAACTGGGTAGATCATTTGCAAATATCTTCTCCCATTCAGCAGGTTGTCTTTTAGTTTTGTTGTTTCCTTTGCTCTGTAGATTTTTATTTTGATGAAGTCTCAAAAGTTTTGTTTCCCTTGCCTCAGGAGATAGATCAAGAAAAAATGTTGCTATGGCCAATGTTAGAGACATTGCTGCCGATGCTCTCTTCTAAGATTTTTATGGTTTCAGGTCTCACATTTAGGTCTTTAATCCATTTTCAGTTTGTTTTTGTGTCTGGTGTAAGAAAGTGCTCCAGTTTCATTCTTTTGCGTGTACCTGTCCAGTATTCCCAACACCATTTATTGAAGAAGAAGATCATCTTTTTCCCATTACATATCCTTTACTGCTTTGTTGAAGATTAATTGACCATATATATGTGGGTTTATTTCTGGGCTCTCCATTCTATTCTGTTGATCCCTGTGTCTATTTCTGTGTTAATACCATACTGTTTTGATTAGTACAACTTTGTAGTATATCTTGAAATCTGAGACTGTGGTACCTGCAGTATTGTTCTTAGTTTTCAAGATTGCTCTGGCTATTTGGGGTCTTTTCTGATTCCATACAAATTTTAGGATTGTTTTAGTTCTGTGAAAAATGCTGTGATATTTTAAAATTATTTATTTATTCATGAGAGACACACTGAGAGTGGCAGAGACACAGGCAGAGGGAGAAGCAGGCTCCTCACAGGGAGCCCGATGCAGGACTCGATCCCTGAACTGGGATCATGCCCTGAGCCGAAGGCAGACGCCCAACCACTGAGCCACCCAGGCATCCCTGCTGTTGGTAATTTGATAGGGATTATATTAAATCCGTAGGTTGTTTTGGGTCGTATGGACACTTTAACAATATCAGTCCATGAGTAGGGGTTACCTTTCCATTTGTTTGTATCATCTACAGTTTCTTTCATCTGTGTTTTATACATTTCAGAGTATAAGTCTTTTACCTCTTTGGTTAAGTTTATTGCTAGATATATTATTATTTTTGGTGCAATTGTAATTGGGATTGTTTTCTTGATTTCTCATTCTAATACTGCATTATTAGTGCATGGAAACAATGGATTTCTGTACATTGATTTTGTATCCTGTGACCTTACTAAATTTATTCATCAGTTCTAGTATTTGTAATCTAGGTTTTTGTGGTCTTCAGGATTTTCTATATACATATTATTATGTCATCTGCAAATAGTGAGTTTTACCTCTTTTTTTACCAGTTTGGTTGACTTTTATTTATTTTCTTGTTTGATTTCTGTGACCAGGATTTCCAGTACTATGTTGAATAAAAGTGGTGAGAGTGGACATCCTTGTCTTTTGCCTGATCTTAGGATGAAATCTATCAGTTACTCGCTGTTCAGTATGATTCTAGCTGTGGGTTTTTCTTTTATGGCATTTATTATATTGAGGTATATTCCCTCTAAACCTACTCTCTTGAGGGTTTTATCATGGATGGGTGTTGTACCTTGTCAAATGTTTTTTCTATATCTATTGAAATGATTTTTTTTTATCCTTGATGAATTTTATTACATTGACTGATTTGCAAATATTGAACCACTCTTTCATCCCAGGAGTAAATCTCACTTCATCATTTGAAAAATTTTTTCCAATGTATTGTTGGATTCAGTTTGAGGATTTTTGTGTTCATAGCTATCAGAGATACTGACCTGGTGTTCTCTCTCTCTCTCTCTGGTATTTCTATCTGGCTTTGGTTTTAAGGTAATTCTGGGTTCATAGAATAAATTTGGAAGTTTTTCTTCCTCTTCTATTTTTCGGAATAGTTTGTGAAGAATAAGTATTAACTCTTTTTTACATGTTTGACAGTATTCACCTGTGAAGCCATCTGGTCTTAGACTTTTTTTTGTGGGGAGTTTTTTGTTACTTATTCAGTTTCATTGCTGGCAGCCCTCTTATCAGATTTTCTCTTTCTTCGTAATTCAATTTTAGGAAGTTATGAGATTCTAGGAATCTCTCCATTTCTTAAAGATTGTCCAATTTGTTGGCATATAATTTTCCCTAGTATTCTCTTACAATCCTTTGTATTTCTGTGGTATTGGTTGTTATTTCTCCTCTTTCATTTCTGATTTTGTTTATTTGAATTCCTCTCTCTCTCTGTCTCTCATGAGTCTGGCTAAATGTTTAACAATTTTATTGATATTTTCAAAGATGAATTCTTGATTTCATCTGTTCTACTGGTTTGTATTTTTTTTAAGTTTCTATTCATGTATTTCTGTTCTAATTTTTATTATTTCCTTTCTTCTACTTATCTTTAGTTTTTTTTTTTCTCTAGCTCCTTTAGATGTAAAATAAGGTTATTTATTTGAAAGTTTTCTTTCTTTTTGAGATAGGCCAGTGTTGCTATAAACTTCCCTCTTAGAACAGCTTTTACTGCATCCCAAAGCTTTTGGATCTATCTGTTTTTATTTTTAATTGTTTCCATGTATTTTTTTATTTCCTCTTTGATTACGTGGTTGACCTATTCATGGTTTAGTAGCATTTATTTAACCCCTATTTATTTGTGTTCTTTCCAGATTTTTTTCTTGTGATTGAATTCTAGTTTTATAGTGTTGTGGTCAGAAAAGATGCATGCTATGACTTCAGTCTTTTTGAATTTGTTGAGACTTGTTTTGTAACATGACATGTGATCTGTTCTGAAGAATGTTCCAAGCCTACTTGAAAAGACTGTATTCTGCTATTTTAGGATAGAATATTCTGAATGTATCTGTTAGAGTCATCTGGTTCAATGTGTCATTCAAAGCCACATTTCCTTGTTGAGTTTCTGTTTGGATGATTTAGTCATTGATGTAAATGGAGTGTTAAAGTCCCCTGATATTATTGTACTATTATTGATTACTTCTTTTATGTTTGTTAATAGTATTTGGGTGCTCCCATGTTGGATGCATAAGTATTTACAATTTTTGTATCTTCTTGTTGGGTTGTTTTCTTTATGATCATGTAGTGTCCTTCTTTGTCTCTTCTTAGACCTGGTTGTAAAGACTTTATGTCTCATATAAGTATTGCCACCCCAGCTTTCTTCTTTTTTTTTTTTTTTAAAGATTTATTCATTTATTTATGATAGACAGAGAGAGAGAGAGAGAGAGAGAGAGAGAGAGAGAGAGGCAGAGACACAGGCAGAGGGAGAAGCAGGATCCATGCAGGGAGCCCAATGCCGAACTCTGTCCTGGGACTCCAGGATCACTCCCCGGGCCAAAGGCAGGCACTAAAGTGCTGAGCCACCCAGGGATCCCCCAGCTTTCTTTGCACATCCATTTGCATGACAAATACTTTTCTATCCCTTTACTTTTAATCTACCTGTGTCCATTGGTCTGAAATGATACACATAGGAGCATATAGATGAATCTTGCTTTCTTTTTTCCCATTCTGTCACCCTTTGTCTTTTGATTGGAGTATTTAGTGCATTTACATTCAGAATAATTATTGATAGATATGTACTGATTACCATTTTGTTACTTGTTTCACTGTTATTTTTGCAGTTCTTCTCTGTTCCTTTCTTATCTCACAGTTGATTGGCTTTCTATAGTGATTTACCTGGATTCCTCTCTTTTTATTTTTTGCATATCTCTTACCAGTTTTTAATTTGTGGTTACCATTATGTTTATATATATCTTATACATATAGGGTCTATATCAAGTTGATGGTTACTTAAGTTTGAACCCATTCTAAAAGCATTAAATTTTTGCTTCTCCCTCCTCCTACTTTTGAGGTATATGTTGTCTTATATACATCCTTTTATTTTGTGAATGCCTTGGCTGATTTTTATAGATAAAGTTAATTTTATTGCTTTTTTGCTTCTTATTCTTCTTACTACTGCTTTATGGTCTTTACTTTCCATTCAAAGAGTCCCCTTTAATATTTCTTAAAAGCTGGTTTAGTGTGATGAACTTCTTTAACTTTTGTTTACCTGGGATACTCTTTATCTACTTTTATTTTGAATGATAGCCTTACTGGATAGAGTAGTTCTTTCTTTCTTCTTTTTTTCTTTCTTTCTTTCTTTCTTTCTTTCTTTCTTTCTTTCTTTCTTTCTTTCTTTTCTTTCTTTCTTTCTTGAAAACCTTTTTATCATCATTTCCAATCTACTTAGAAAAAAAATCACATTAAAAACAGAATAATTAAGAAATTTATGTTTAAGAAATTACGATTAAATTTTTAAAAATGTATGCATGCTTTTCTCTTTTTTGCTCATTTATATTTTTTGTTCTCCATTTAAAAATATTTAAATTCAATTAATTAACATAATATATGATTAGTTTCAGAGGTAGAGGTCAGTGACTCATCAGTCTTATACAACATCCAGTGCTCATTATATCATGTGGTCTCCTTAATGTCCATCACCCAACTACCCCATCCTCCCATTCCATTTCCCTCCAGCAATCCTCAGTTTGTTTCCTATGATTAAGAGTCTCTTATGGTTTGTCTCCCTCTCTGATTTCTTCTTATTTTACTCTTTCATCTCTCCCCCTATTATCCTCTATTTTGTTTCTTAAATTCAACATATGAGTGAGATCATATGATAATTGTCTCTTTGATCTACTTATTTTGCTTAATATCATCTAGTTACAACCATATCATTGCACATGGCAAGATTTCATTTTTTTTGATGGCTGAATAAATGTTCCATTGTATATATAGACCACATCTTCTTTTCTTTTCTTTTTAAGATTTTATTTATTTATTCATGAGAGTCAGAGAGAGAGAGAGAGAGAGAGAGAGGGAGAGAGAGAGGCAGAGACATAGGCAGAGAGAGAAGCAGGCTCCATGCAGGGGGCCCAATGTGGGACTCGATCCCAGGACTCCAAGATCACACCCTGGGCTGAAGACAGGTGCTTAACTGCTGAGCCACCCAGGCATCCCAGACCACATCTTTGTTATCCATTTATCTGTTGATGGACATCTGGGATCTTTCTATAATTTAGCTGTTGTGGACATTACTGCTATAAATATTGGGGTGCAGGTGATCCTTTGCATCACTACATTTGTATCTTTTGGGTAAATCCCTAGAAGTGCAATTCCTGGATCATAAGGTAACTCTATTTTCAACTTGTTGAGGAACCTCCATAGTGTTTTCTAAAATGGCTGCACCAACTTGCATTCCCACTAACAGTGTAAGAGAGTTCCCCTTTCTCCACATCCTCACCAACATCTCTCATTTCCTGACTTGTTTTCCTGTTACAGAATTTTTTTTTCATGCCATTCTATTCTGGCCTGCAAAGTTTGTGCTGAGAAAGTCAGCTAATAGCATTATCGGATTTTCCTTGTATGCAATTATTTTCTTTTCTTTGTTGTTTTTAAAATTCCCTCTTTATTGCTACTTTCTGCCATTTTAATTACAGTATGTGGACCTCCTTGAGTTGATTTTGTGGGGGGTTCTATTTGCCACCTGGATCTCGATTTTTGTTTCCTTCTCCAGATTTGGGAAGTTTTCAGCTATTATTTCTTCAAATAATTTTTTTACCCATTTTTTTCTTTTCTCCTCATTTTTTGTTGTTTCCTTTGTCCTGTTTAGCTTGTTGGATTTACTCTTTCCTCCAAGTTGCTGATCCTTTTTTCTGCTTCCTTTAGTATAGTATTTATTCCATATAGTGTATTTTTAATTTTGGTCACCGAGTTCTTTATTTCTGATTTTTTTTTTTTTTTTAGGTTTTTCTATCTCTTTGTTGATGGTCTCACTGAGGTCCTCCACTCTTTTCTCCAGTGAGTACCTTTTATGATCATTACTTTAAATTTTCTATCAAGAACATTGCTTATCTCCATTTCACTTAGCCCCTTTGCTGTGATTTTGTCCTTTTCTTCCATTTGGGACATATTCCTCTATCTCTTCATCTCATCTAACTCTCAGTGTCTATTTTTCTGTTAGGAAAGTGATTCACATCTCTTGCTTTTGAAAATATGGGTATTATGAAGAAGAGGTCTTGTAGTGCCCTGCAGTGCTATGTCTCCTGTTCACTAGAACTTGGCACTTCAAGGGTGTCTCTTGTGTGTGTGTGTGTGTGGCATGCACTATGCTGTTGTGCCTGACTGTTGGATTTGTCTTCCGTTAAGTCATCTGCAATGACTCTCTTTACCTATTTGGGGCTGGATTTGGTCCCTATGTTGTTTGGGCCAGTCTGGGGCTGTCTTGGGCTTGAGTTGACTCAGACCAGGGATTTGCCAGAACTTCAGGAACACTGCACTGCAGGACACTTCCCTGTGTTGTCCCCTGAGAAACTTCCATTGATGAATGGAGCATGCAGTCAGACCAATTGTCTGCCCCCAGCATACTGCTAAGGCTCTAGTCAAACTGGTGTGTGGGGTTTTCTTCCCTTCTCCTTGGAGCAGGTGTCACTTTAATGAGGTGCTCACCACTGTCATGTTTGCTTGCACAGTGCCACAATTGCAGCACTGCTTCGAATGCACTCCTGCAAAGGGTGTGTTGGATATGGAAGGTCTTCAAGAGAGTGCGGGGGTGAAATATGCAGTGTTAGCAAAGTACCAATTAGTTGGCTGTGGGAGGGGACCTACACCACTTCAGAAAATTCCTGGAGCAGTGGATCTACAAAAGGGCTCAGGGATGGAACACACTGTTCGCAAACTAGGTGAAAAGTGTTCAGGCTGCCCTGGTTCCCACAAGTGTCCCTGTATCTAGGGTGTGGAGTGGGAAAGGGAAATGGTGACATTTCTCCCTTTCATGGACTGTCCCACTGGTCAGTTTGGCTCTCAAGCACATCCCTTCCCTTCCACGCTCTTCTGTGTGGCCCCTTCTCTACATTTAGCTGTGGAGCTTGTTCTGCTAGTGTTTAGGTTGTTTTCTGGGTTATTTATACTACTGTAGATATCCATGGGATGAGGTAAAACTAGGATCCTCCTACTTCACCATCTTCCCCAGAAGTCTCAGGGAGTTACATTTTTATTCTTAGAGTGAAATATTATGATGATGTTGGAGCCTACTAAACCTAAGTAAGTGGAGCTATATTGAGGTAATAGGGAGGATTATTGGCTGTATCAGTGGGATGTAAAAAAGATTAAAAAAGGAAAAAAATAGGAAACAAACATTTATTGAATGTGCAGCATATGTAAAGTACTATATTACATACTTTAGTCCACTTTATATCTTTAATACAGCAGAACTTTTAAATTTGTCCTGGATTTTCTGCTTTATAGATGAAATATTAAGAATTTAAACTTGGTTGAGGGGTTAGGATATGAATCTAATGTCAGACAGCTGTTATGTGTTGGCTATTTATGGTTAGTTATAAAGATATGAAACTGTGGAAATTTGCAAATGTCAAGTTCTATTGTACAATCTATCCAAAATTCTGTGCTCTTTTTACTTTTTTCTATATATATAATTTTTCTTAAGAGCCCTGGACTTTTTAGTAAGGAATTGTGTTTGGAGACTAGTATCTGGGAATTGGATGTGTTTATTGCTACTAGAGTGTCATAGTTCCCAGGCCATTTTGGCAGACAGGATAGAAAATGGTTTATTTTTTTACATCATGATTTCATGTTGATACCTTCAATGCTAATCCAATACAGGTGATTCTGCACTGCCTTTCTTCATTCTACATTATACTTTCCTTCTACCTTTGAATTTTGGTTGCCAACATTCTCAATAATTTTACTCATTAGCTTAATTCTAACAGACACAAAATATTTCAGAATTGCTATATGTAAACTACTATCAATTACAAGCATATTTAATAAAGTTAAAATTTGTTGTAGGTTTGTTTTGTTTTGCTTTTAGCTTGGAGATATATATTTAAAATAATTGTTGAATAGATAGTGTTATCATAGTGTATTATTAATTCCTTTTCTAATGACTTTATTTCTTTTTAATTTTTAAAATATCTAATTTCCTCTTCTCTTTCTCTTAGGAGATTTTCTATTCTGTTCATTATGTTCCTTATAGTTTAGTATTTATTTCTAAAATGAGTTTTAAAATTCTAGTTCTTTTCTGAGTCCCATCATTGCATTTATAAACTTGTATACTTCTAATTTATATGGTCTTGTATGCCTTTTATCATTTTCTTGATACCTTTTGGTTCATTTTTAAAAATAAGTATATTTTATTCTAAAGCAGTTTGAGTTATTCATCAATATTAAACAGTATAGATATTTCTAATATATTTCCAGCCTCTACCCTTTATAACCTCTCCCATTACAAACATCCTCCACTGGAGTGGTATCTTTGATAAAATTGATGAACTTACATTGACACATAGTGATTATCCAAAGTCCATGGCTGACATTATAATATACTCCTGGTGTTACATATTCTATAGGTTGGACACATGTATAATAGAATGTATTATCATTATTGACTTCTATCCTTTACCTTCAAAATTCTTCTGTACTCTGCCTATTTATTCCTTTTCCCACTGCTAACCTCTGCCAACCACTGATATTTTTACTGTCTCCATAGTTTTACCTATTCCAGAATATCATATAGTTGCAATAATACAGTAGTAGACATTTCAAATTGACTTCTTTCACTTGGTGACATGCATTTAAGGTTTCTACATATATTTTCATGGCTTGATAAAGTCATTTGTTTTTAGAGCTGAATAACATTACATTGTATGTACCTGTTTCTTTATCCATTCCCCTTCTGGAGAACATCTTGGATGTTCCATCTTGGTTACTTCCAACTTAGACAACTATGAATAAAGCTGCTACAACATCCATGTACAAGTTTTTGTGTGGACCTAAGTTTTCAATGGATAAACCAAGTTACTCTCTATTCTGTTCCATTGATCTATTTATTTATTTTTTTTTTAAATTTTTTTGCTAATACCATCCTGTCTTGATTACTGTAGCATTACAGTAATCTTGAAGTTGAGTAATGTCAGTTCTTTAATTTTGTTCTTTAATATTGTGAGTCTGGATTTTTGCCCATCAGTTGAAACTTTAGAATTAGTTTGTTGATATCCACAAAGTAATCTTCAGGGATTTTGGTTGAGTTTGTATTGAATCTATAGATAAGTTAGGATAAACTGAAATCTTGACAATTGTGAATTTTCCTATCTATGAAACATTAAATTCTCTCATTTATTTAATTCTTCTTTGATTTTGTTCATCAGAGGTTTGTATGTAGTTTTCCTCAAATACACCTAATACATTTGTTAGACTCCACCTAAATATTTTCATTTTCAGGGGATCCCTGGGTGGCGCAGTGGTTTAGCACCTGCCTTTGGCCCAGGGTGTGATCCTGGAGACCCGGGATCGAATCCCACATCAGGCTCCCGGTGCATGGAGCCTGCTTCTCCCTCTGCCTGTGTCTCTGCCCCTCTCTCTCTCTCTGTGTGACTATCATAAATAAATAAAATTTAAAAAATATTTTCATTTTCAGGGGTGCTAATGTATGGTATGTTGTTTTCCATTTTCATTATTGGTATATCAGAAGGTGACTGAGTTTTGTACATTAACCTTTTATCTTTCAACCTTGCTCTAATTACTTGTTAGTGCCAGGAGGGTCTTTTTTGTTTATGTTTATGTCAATTCTTTCAGATTTTCTATATAAACCATCACTTGAAAACAAAGTCATTTTTTCCCCTTTTCTCCCAATCTGTATACCTTCAATTTCTTTTCTTGTTTTGTTGAATTAGCTAGAATTTCCAATACAAATGTTGAAGAGGAGTGTGAGAGGACATCCTTGCCTTGGACCTTATCTTAGTGGGAAATCTTCTAGTTTTGCCCTTTTAAGTATGATATTAACTGTAAAGATTTTGGGTAATTATTATTTACCAAGTTGAGGGAGATTTCCTTTATTCCTAGCTTTTGGAGCATTTCTATCATGAATAGGTGTTGAATTTTGTTAAATGTTCTTTCTGCATCTATTGATTAGGGTCATGGGATTCTTTTTCCTTCCTTCCTTCCTTCCTTCCTTCCTTCCTTCCTTCCTTCCTTCCGTCCTTCCTTCCTTCCTTCCTGTTAATTTGATGATAAAAATGAAAAAGAGGGGGATCCCTGGGTGGCACAGCAGTTTAGCTCCTACCTTTGGCCCAGGGCGTGATCCTGGAGACCCGGGATCGAATCCCACGTCGGGCTCCCGGTGCATGGAGCCTGCTTCTCCCTCTGCCTGTGTCTCTGCCTCTCTCTCTCTCTCTCTGTGACTATCATAAATAAATAAAAATTTTAAAAAAAATAAAGTTTAAAAAAAATGAAAAAGAGGACATTGCTGCAGGCCTACAGACATTAGAGAATACAGTGAACAACTTTATGCCAAATAATTTGTATGAAATGGGCAAATTTCTTGATGAAATATAACTTTCATACTGATACAAGAAAAAATGAAAATGGTGCACAATCCGATATACATTAAGAAATTGAATCCATGATTAAAGAGGCTTTAGTTCTAGATAATTTTACTAGTGAACTACTCCATATATTTAAGAAATATTATATACCATCTTATGCAAATTTTCCAGAGAGTAAGATGCAGTACTTTCCATGTTGTTTTGAGAAGTCAGTATAGCATTAATGTCATAACCTGACAAGGACATTATAGGAAAGATAATTGTAGGTTATTTTTATGAATATACATATAAAAATATTAAAGAAAATTGTAGAAAAATCATATCTAGTGATATATAGAGAATGGTGATCTGTAGCCAACATAGGTTTATCACTAGAATGCAAAATTAGTTTAACATTGGAAAAATAATCACATTGACAGAATATGGGGAAACACCTCCGGCATTCCTTACTTTGCCCAGTATCAGGCTGACTGAAATTTGTACATATTTTAAACAAATATCCTTATTTGAACAAATTATTTATTTTGCAAGATTCCAAGGTAACTGAGATTTGGTTTCATTTGATCTCATCTCACTTGTGATAGGCTGAATTCCAAGATGGCTTATATGACATTTGTTCCCTGGTGTTACTTCCATGATTATGTTATATTACCAAGCAAAAGGTAGTTTACAAATGTCCTTTAGATTACTTACTAATCAGTTGGCTTTAAGATAGATTATATGTGAGTCTAACCTAATCAAACGAGCACTTTAGAAACAGTTTTCTCTGGCTGGTAGTAGAACCAGGGTATCAGAAAAAATTGAAACACAATAAGGATTTGATGTACTGTTGCTAGTTTGAACACCGAGAAGATCATATGCAGAGGACTGGGGAGTGACCTTTAATAAGCTAGGAGCGGCCCTTCACCAATAACCAGCAAGAAAATGGTGACTTCAGCCCTACATAAGAAATTGGATTCCACCAACTACCTGAATGAGCTTAGAAATTCAGATTGTGGGGATCCCTGGGTAGCTCAGCGGTTTTGCGCCTGCCTTTGGCCCGGAGCGTGATCCTGCAGTTCCAGGATCGAGTCCCACGTCAGGCTCCCTGCATGGAGCCTGCTTCTCCCTCTGCCTGTGTCTCTGCTTCTCTCTGTCTCTCATGAATAAATAAATAAAATCTTAAAAAAAAAGAAAGAAATTCAGATTGTTTCCTCCTGAGTGTCCAGAAAAAAGTCCAGACTAGCAACTAAATTTGTGGGATTTATTACTCTGCAATATAAAATAATGTATAATAATATATGATAAAACTGTATAAAGTGAGGCTATAGCTCTGGTATGCATAAGGTTTCATTTACATAGTGACTTCTAAAGTAAGGATTGTCAGGATCCCTGGGTGGCGCAGCGGTTTGGCGCCTGCCTTTGGCCCAGGGCGCGCTCCTGGAGACCCGGGATCGAATCCCACGTCGGGCTCCCGGTGCATGGAGCCTGCTTCTCCCTCTGCCTCTCTCTCTATCTCTCTGTGACTATCATAAATAAATAAAAATTGAAAAAAAATAAAAAATAAAGTAAGGATTGTCTATATACAAATCTTCCCAATATTTGTACAAGAATCAGTTGATCGAATTCATTTAAGGATTGGAAGGAAACTTTCTTAATCTAATAATAGGTATCTTTTAACACATTTTTAGCACTTGATAGTGAAATACTGGAATTATTTCCTCTAAGATCAGGAACAAAAAAAGGTGTCAGCTATTAGCATTTTCATTCAACATGTAATGGTAAAACAAAGTGACAAAAAAGGAAGTTAAAAGATTAGGAAAGAACAAATAACATTTTAATTTCCTACAGATGTCATGATTATGAATATGCAAGCTAGTAAAGTCCTAATACAAAAACCAATGGTATTTATATAAACACAATAAAACATTTGAGAATGAAATTGAAGATACCATTTATAATACTATAGAAAGGCACCATTTGTTCATTTGATCTTCAAGAAGCAGACACAAAAATAAGATAGGTACAAGAAATTTCTTTGGAGAAATATATATTTTTTTAATTTTTATTTATCTACGATAGTCACACAGAGAGAGAGAGAGAGAGGCAGAGACAGAGGCAGAGGGAGAAGCAGGCTCCATGCACCGGGAGCCGGACAGATGTGGGACTCAATCCCGGGTCTCCAGGATCATGCCCTGGGCCAAAGGCAGGCGCCAAACCGCTGCGCCACCCAGGGATCCCCTCTTTGGAGAAATATTTTAAAAGGAGTAGGATTAGAGAGAAAACTATGAACCTGACACCTGGGAAGGGAGAGAGAGAAGGAGCTGGGTGGGAAGCAACTCAGCTGAACACAACTGAAAAAAATCTAAGCCAGACCAGTGGGAAATTTCTGAACAGAGGATAAAGGTTAGAGGAATCCTGCATCAGGCAGAAATTGGCCAGCACTATTACAATACCCTGATGTTATTAAGCATTGACTGGGATAGCCTGAAGAAAATGTATTAGGGGATCCAAAGAAGTGGAACCTTGGGCTGTCAGTTGTGCTCTCCTTTTGCATTATCTTCAAGGAGATGTGAGCGCTGTACTTCCATGGGTATCCTTTTTTTTTTTTTTTCTTCTTCTTCTTCTATGGCTATCTTATATAACATACTAAGGATACATGATATGAATTACCTCTAAAAAGAAAACTACCAAGAATTACTGAAAGAACAAGATCAAAATAAATATAAAGATATATTATTTTTATAGTATTAGATGAATCAATATAGTAAAGATGTCAGTTCTTCTCTAATCTATATCTACAATGTATTCCTAATAAAAATTCTAGTTTTTCTTCTTGAATTGTATTTTGAAAAATAATATTATGTTGGCACTTCAGTTTTCCTCTACTCATTCTTAAAATTTCACTATACTAATATTAAGAAGACTTAGAAAGGTAGAAGATAAGAGAAAGGCAAGGAGAAAGAAAGCAACAAAGTTTTGGAAACTAGAAAGCAGGCGGGTGTCTTTAATGACTTTGCAGACCTTAGAAACCTTTAGTCTAGAAATCTGCAAGCTATGGCCTGCGGGGTGACTACCTGTTTTTGTAAATAAATTTTATTGGAACCCAGGGACACCCATTCCTTTATTAATTGTCTATTATAATTTTGATACTACAATGATAGAGCTAAGTAGTTGTGAAGGAGATCATAGTGCTCAGGAACCTAAAATATTTACTATCTGACTCTTTAAGAAAAACTTTGCCAACCTCTGCTATATAGTCTGTCCCGATAGTAGCCCAAGAATAAGGCTGATTCATACTGCAGAACCCAGGAATTAGTGTGAATTGAAGATAATAAGAATCTCTATAGAAGCATAAGTGATGCTACAAATAAGAGCATTTCTTGAATCTTAGTTTTAGAATCAGTTAAACTCTTACCCAATCCTGAACTTGTGGGCAGCTGACAGTCTATTCTCCATTTAGTCCCTCTTCTCCACTCTTTTCTAAAGATTTAAACCTGCTTCTATTAGGGGCCAGGAATAATTTATGGTAGGGCTGTATTATAACAAAATTGTAAGAATCTGTTGAAATTTTGTGTGATTTCCAGTTGCCTTCTCTACCAAATAGCAATAAGGCTTTTAAAAATCTCCAGTAAAGAGATTAGATACTCCTTTCTGGAGAAACAGCCATCTTGAGAAAAGTCTGACAGTTGGGAATCACCCAGGTAAAGCAATCAGATCCCCCACATAAAAAGTTAGTCGAGAGCTTGTTTGGAGGTTATAGCAGGGGGCACAGCTATCATGTACCGTTGACCGAAGAATGGTCCTCCTTTATCAGAGAGTGTCATCCTCTTCCACCAATTATAAGCTTTGAGAAGGATGCACATAGAGCAGTGAGGGAAGAGGGGACACATGCCTAACCCACCAGATCAGCTGAATCAACCCTGGTGCTTAAAGGGGTACAGATGCCACAGCCAGATCAAACCACAAAAGACTTAAAATAGTCAAAACAATCTTAAAAAACAGAGCTGGAAGTATTACAACTCAGATCTTAAGTTTTACTACAAAGCTGTGGTGATCAAAACAGTATGGTATTGACACAAAAACAGACACTTAGATCAATGGCACAGAATAGAAAGACAAGAAACGAACCCGTGATTAGAGGGTCAATGAAACTTCGACAAAAGAGGCCAGAATATGCAACGGGATAAAGACAGTCTCTTCAACAAATGGTGTTGGGAAAACTGGACAGCTACATGCAAAAGAATGAAACCGGACCACTTTCTTACACTAGACACAAAAATAAACTGAAATGGATTAAAGATCTAAATGTGAGCCCTCCAACCAGAAAAATCCTAAAGGAGAACACAGGCAGTAACCTCTATGACATCAGCTATAGCAATTTCTTATTCGATATGTCTCCCGAGGCAAGGGAAACAAAAGCAAAAATCAACTATTGGGGCTTCATCAAAATAAAAATCTTCTACAAAGCAAAGAAACAATCAACAAAACTAAAAGGTGGTATACTGAATGGGAGAGGATATTTGTCAGTGACGTATCCAGTAAAGGTTCACTATTCAAAGTATATAAAGAACTTGTAAAACTCAACATCCCAAAAAACAACCCAATTAAAAAAAATGGGTGGAAGACAGAAACGGACATTTCTCCAAAGAAGACAAACAGATGGCCAACAGATGCACGAAAAGTGCTCAACATCACTTATCAGGGAAATGCAAATCAAAAGTATACAGTGAGATATCACTTCAACCCGTCAGAATGGCTCAATTCAAACAGAAGTGATATTGGTGAGGATGTGAAAAAAAAAAATGGCACCCTCATGCACTGTTGGTGGAAATGCAAACTGGAAAACGGTGTGGTATGGAGGTTCCTCAAAAATTTAAAAGTAGAAGTATCCTACGATCCAGCAATTTCACTAATAGTATTTGCCCAGTGAACGCAAGAATACTAATTCAAAGGGATATATGCACCCTGATATTTATAGCAGCACATCTACCATGGCCACATTATGGAAACAGCCTAAGTGTCCATCAACAGATGATTGGATAAGGAAGATACTGTGTGTATTATATATGTGCACACACAATGGAGTATTATTCAGCCGTAGAAATGAATCAGATCTTGCCATTTTTAAGGACATGGATGGAGCTAGAGAGCATTAATGCTAAGTGAAATAAGTCAAAGAAAGACAAATATAATTTCACTGTTATGTGGAATCTGAGAAACAAAACAAAAAAGCAAAGGGGAGAAAAGAGAGACAAACCAAGAAACAGATTCTTTACTATAGACAGCAAACCAATAGTTAACAGAGGGATAACAGTCTGGCTGGGAGAAATAGGTGATGGGGATAAGAGCACACTTATCTTGATGAGCACCAAACAATGTGTATAATTGGTGAAATACTGTACTGTATACCTGAAACTAATACAGTGCTGTATGTTAAATATACTGGAATTAAATTTAAAAACATAAATGAAAAAATTTTAGTTGATAACTCTTCAAATATACAGAAATATTTACTCTTTTACATAGAGATGAAAGGGCAGCCAAGGATCACTAGATATTGGCTAATGCTTCTGCAACTGGAGACTAGAACAAATAAAATAAAGAAATGCTGGTTAAGAGACAGCTTAGGGAGCTTTATTCCTCTCTCATACTGGCAGTACACTTTTGTTGGGCCTGAATTTTAGGCTGATAGAAATTTTCTACTGGTTCATTGGATATATTGTTCATCCTTTTTGTGGCTTTCATTGCTGTTGTTGAAAAGTAAACTATCAGGTTAATTGTTCCTTTATAGCTATCCTTATTTTTTTTCTTTTATTACTTGGATCTTCTTTTATTACCTAGGATCTTTCTGTTTTCTGAAGATGTTTACTTTGACAATTCTCAGAATCAATTTCTTTTTATTATCCAACTTGAAATTTGCTGAGCTTTATATGTATCCAGGGATTGGTTTCTCTTTTATCAATTCTGGAGGATCTCCACTCATCTTATTATTGACAATCTCTCCAAAACATTCTTCTTATAAGAAATTATCTCTTTGCAATGGCAGTATCTAAATATATTAACAGTTCAGTATAGCAGAGGTCCTGCTCACAGGCTGATGTATCTGTATTTGGAAACACTCTTGCCTTGAGGTTCCTTTCAATTGATTCCAAGCTCTTACTGGGGAGGATAAACAGACTTCTATTGAGTTTTAGTCTGGATTTATTTTCTTTTGTTTATCTTTTCCTTTAGATTATGGGCACATTTTAGCAGTTTGAGGCTCTTAATATTGCTTTCATTTTAAAGACAACTTATGAAACGTGATCTTTCTACTCATAATTCATTTAGGATATTTTCTTTTTTAAGTGATTATTTAAATTCCAGTTAGCATAGAGTATAATATTAGTTTCAGGGGTATAATATAGTGATTCAAGTGATTCAACACTTCCATACAACAGCTCATGCTCATCACAAGTGTATTCCTTAAACTCCAGTACCTATTTCACCCATTCC
Source organism: Vulpes lagopus (assembly GCF_018345385.1). Lineage (NCBI taxonomy): Eukaryota > Metazoa > Chordata > Mammalia > Carnivora > Canidae > Vulpes > Vulpes lagopus. The sequence continues at coordinate 161,180,868 of NC_054826.1, forward strand.
CTCTACCCACCTTCCCTCTGATAACTATTAGGTTGCTGTCTATAGTAAAGAATCTGTTTCTTGGTTTGTCTCTCTTTTCTCCCCTTTCTTTTTTATTTTGTTTCTCAGATTCCACATAAGAGTGAAATTATATTTGTCTTTCTTTGACTTATTTCACTTAGCATTAATGCTCTCTAGCTCCATCCATGTCCTTAAAAATGGCAAGATCTGATTCATTTCTACGGCTGAATAATACTCCATTGTGTGTGCACATATATAATACACACCGTATCTTCCTTATCCAATCATCTGTTGATGGACACTTAGGCTGTTTCCATAATGTGGCCATGGTAGATGTGCTGCTATAAATATCAGGGTGCATATATCCCTTTGAATTAGTATTCTTGCGTTCACTGGGCAAATACTATTAGTGAAATTGCTGGATCGTAGGATACTTCTACTTTTAAATTTTTGAGGAACCTCCATACCACACCGTTTTCCAGTTTGCATTTCCACCAACAGTGCATGAGGGTGCCATTTTTTTTTTTTCACATCCTCACCAATATCACTTCTGTTTGAATTGAGCCATTCTGACGGGTTGAAGTGATATCTCACTGTATACTTTTGATTTGCATTTCCCTGATAAGTGATGTTGAGCACTTTTCGTGCATCTGTTGGCCATCTGTTTGTCTTCTTTGGAGAAATGTCCGTTTCTGTCTTCCACCCATTTTTTTTTAATTGGGTTATTTGTTTTTTGGGATGTTGAGTTTTACAAGTTCTTTATATACTTTGAATAGTGAACCTTTACTGGATACGTCACTGACAAATATCCTCTCCCATTCAGTATACCACCTTTTAGTTTTGTTGATTGTTTCTTTTGCTTTGTAGACGATTTTTATTTTGATGAAGCCCCAATAGTTGATTTTTGCTTTTGTTTCCCTTGCCTCGGGAGACATATCGAATAAGAAATTGCTATAGCTGATGTCATAGAGGTTACTGCCTGTGTTCTCCTTTAGGATTTTTCTGGTTGGAGGGCTCACATTTAGATCTTTAATCCTTTTCAGTTTATTTTTGTGTCTTGTGTAAGAAAGTGGTCCAGTTTCATTCTTTTGCATGTAGCTGTCCAGTTTTCCCAACACCATTTGTTGAAGGGACTGTCTTTATCCCATTGCATATTCTGGCCTCTTCTGTCGAAGATTAATTGACCCTCTAATCACGGGTTCGTTTCTTGACTTTCTATTCTGTGCCATTGATCTAAGTGTTTGTTTTTGTGTCAATACCATACTGTTTTGATCACCACAGCTTTGTAATGTAATTTCCAGTCTGGACTTCTGACACGTACAGCTTTGCTTTGCTTTTTCAAGATTGCTTTGTTTCTTCAGGGCTTCTTGTGGTCTTACACACATTTTAGGATTGTTTATTCTAGCTCTGTGAAAAATGCTGTTGGTATGTTGATAGAGATTATGTTAAATGTGTAGATTACTTTGGATGGTATAGACATTTTAAGAATATTTGTTCTTTCAGTCCATGAGCTTGGAATGTCTTTCCATTTGTGTCATTTTCAGTTTCTTTCATCAGTACTTTGTGGTTTTCAGAGTATAGGTCTTTCTTCTCTTTGGTTAGTTTATTCCTGGATATCTTATGGTTTTTGATGCAAATGTAAATGGGTATAATTCCTTAACTTCTCTTTCTGCTGTTTCATTATCGGTGTTTGAAAATGTGATAGATTTCAGTATGTTGATTTCGTATCCTGAACTTTACTAAGTTTATTTACCAGTTCTGGCAGTTTTTGGTGGTCTTTCAGGTTTTCTATATAAAGTATCATGTCATCTGTAAATAGTGAAAGTTTGACGTCTTTACTAATTTGGATGCCTTTAATTTCTTTTGTTGTGTTATTGCTGTGGCTAAGACTTCCAGTACTATGTTAAATTACAGCGGTGAGAGTCGACATCCCTGTCTTGTTCCTGACTGGAGAGGAGAAGCTTTCAGTTTTTCCCTATTGAGGATGACATTAGCTGCAGGTTTTCAAATATGGCCTTTAATATATTGAGGTATGCTCCCTCTAAATCAACTTGTTGAGGGTTTTTATCATGGATCAATGTTGTACTTTGTCAAATGCTTTTCTGTATTTATTGAAATAATCATATGGTTTTTATCCTTTCTTTTCTTAATGTGGTGTATTACATTGATTGATTTGAGAGTATTGAAGCACCCTTGCAACTCAGGAATAAATCCCATTTGTTCATGGTGATTTTTTAAAAATGTATTGTTGGATTCAGTTTGCTAGTATTTTCTTGAGAATTTTTGCACACTTAATATGACTTTTAATATATGCATTCCATTTTCATCAACCAGCTGTAATGTTGGGAAATTATCTAGATGCTATGATAGCCTCTAGGTAACCTACCATGCATGCTTTTTCACAGGTCATAAAGTACAAAGCCTCTCAGATAAAATTATTATGCTTGAATCATACTTTATTTATTTTGTTTAAAACATACAGCAAGAAAAAAAGAAGGAGTAGACTCAGGTAAATGTGGGATGAAATCACCGTACTTTCTGAATCCTGTGTTGTGCAAAACTTCATGTTTTATTCTGTCACCATGTTTTATCAGGCCTCTCTGCTGATGATTGGGTTATAAGGGCCAGAATTAAGGGTGAGTGAGAGTATTCAACACATAGAAAGCATTCTGGAGCCAACACACTCTTGATTTATTAGAGAGATACAAGAACAAGTATGCCTCACCATAGCTATAAAGTAACTGATAACCTTCTAAAGAGTCATGAATTTTACTTGCATGTTTTGAACAGAGAAAGCTTAGGTCATATTAGGTTGCTGTTAGATGCTTGTTTTGGTGGGAGACGCAAATGCCCATCTAAAGATGATGTGATTGGTGATCTATGAAATTTTTAAGGTGTTATTTCATTTTCCCATACCTTTCTGTCTGTAAATAATACTCTGATTTCATCCTTTATATCAGCCAGTGTCTGTATACACCTGTTTCATCTCTTCTGTGTAGTGAGTTGTCCAGGATACTAGCTTACTTACTATCTATACTTAATACATCTTATGAATTTTACCTATATCTTACTCTTGCTTATTCAGTGTCTATATTTGGCATTTTACGAGCTTTCTTTCATCCAAGGACAAAGTAAGTCCAAGAAAGCCATTTTCTTTCTCTGACACTCTGTAGAGTAAGGAGAGTAATGATGTTGGTGGTTTTTATAGCTCACCTTTACAATGGAGTTCCATTCCACTTGATCCTAGATTTTGGGAAGGTTTCCCTGTGTAATCTCCATCCTGATCAGACCTGACATTCTCCTCTACTTATAAACTCAAGGCTATCTGTAATCCAAAGGTTAAGATTATCTGAAAGAAATAGTTATCCTGAGGTTGAGAGCTGGATTCAGAGACCCTGCTTATCTTCTTGAATTGTTGCTTTAATTGGATTTAGATTCTAAGGAATATGTATATTTTCCTTACCCATGCATTATATTTTATCTATATTTTTTCATGTTTTTAGCAAGAAGATTTGTCAGAGTATTTAGTCAGTCATTTTAGGCAATTAAACTTTTACCTTGGGTTCTCAAGATGTGGAAAATGATTAAAATTGATTAAAGAAATTGATCTAGGTATCTGAATTAAGGATAGCTTATGAGAAAAAGAATTGCCACATTTTTCTTTTACCTCTTTACACTCTAATTAAAATGAAAAGGCTCTTCGCAGACATCCATTATTATCTATTCTATATTCTTAAATTTGAACAAAATGTTTCTTAATATTAAAAAAAGTCACACAAATAACCAACTATAGATCATTCTATAGTGCTAATCAGCTATTATGAAATATTATATAGTTGCTAAGATTCAAGAATAAGAAATTATATAGGGGTACCTGAGTGGCTCTAGTTGCTTAAACATCTGACTTGATTTCAGCTCATGATTTCATGATTTCAGGGTTGTGAGATTGAGCCTCATGTCAGGCTCCCTGCTGAGCATAGGTATGTTTAAGATTCTCTCTCTCTCCCTTTCCTCCTCCCCCCTGAAAAAGAATACAAAATTATATAAATAAAACCAATGGTCCTTTGTATCATCAGCAGTTTGCTTGCCTCTATACATTTAACTGTTCCTCATTATGTGCAATGTTATTTGGGTTGGTTGACCACATACTTCATACCCACATGAATGTTTTGTTTTCTGATATAAGGCTGAATGTTTTATTAGGAGTATTTTGATTATCTTACTAAAAGAAGTAGAAGAAATAAAAGAATACCCAAGGTAAACTAATATAAACAATAAAAGGGATATATTGATTTACAGGACTGAAAAGTCCTAAAGAAATTGTTACAGTATCCTGAATAACCCCTGAATGCTACCCTAACTTGAACTTACTCTTTTGATATTTAAAGCAGTTTGAACTTGTCACCATTGTGTGTAAAAAGAGGTGAATACTATAAGGAATAGACCTTAAATTGTGCAATTAATAAACTGAGGTAGAGAAGAGAGAGCCATGAGGAAGAACCTTTTATTCTGGGCTTGGCTGTTGGTAATCATTTTTATACATTTAAGAAATAGTTGGTTAAACTGTTTATATTATACTTTGGCTTTTGCCTGAAGAAGTATGAAGTTAGGGAGATTAGTAGGAAAAATGCCAGATGTTGATGTATTTTGATTATTTCACTTATAGTCTGTAGTATATTATTTTAGGAAGGACATATAATTAGTTTGAAATGGGTATAAATGAAATCAGTGAAAGAAGGAAATATGACTTTGCTAAAAAGGCCAAATCTATAATGATTTATAGATTTTAACTGATCTATAATTCAGTTTGATGAAATGTTTATTAATTTAGGAGTCTATCAAGTAGGAAAGATGATATATATACCCTGAACTACAGTTAGGATTTTGAAAGATGTAAAGATGAAAATAATACCTACTGTTAAATATTCTCTGCCTGATTTAAGGAATAGAAAACACCACTAGGAAGATAAAGCCTCTGTTTCAGTGATAGGGCCATAATGAAATATTAGCAGAAGCCCAGTCTGAGGCCAAATGAAGATACAAGTCCCTAAACTGAGTCGTGCAGGAAGGGCAGAGCATAAAGTCTTCATACTGGGAGAAGGAATTTTTCTTTCTTTTTTTTTCTTTTCTTTCTTTTTTTTTTTTAACTTTCAAAAGGTTTGCCTCTTTTGAGCGGGGTGGCCAGTAAAAATGCTGATTGCTTACTAAGTGCTTAGGGGAATTGAATGGCCAGATAAATCTAAACTTCTCTAAAGATACTGATTTTCTTAAGTCCTTTGGCACATTCATTCAGCCCTGTTCCAAATTCTCAGGACATAGTCGTCTGCTACAGAAACATCTCCCAGACAGGCATCCCTACAACTGTTCAGCTCAGGGAGGGAATAGTACACAGGAAGTGCCTCACTTGAGGTACTCACAGGTTCACTGACCAGATAACTCACTCTGCTGCCCAGATGGAAAGTCCGACCTATTTTTGTTTGGCATGATGTAATATGTGTTGTGCTCTAGTGTACACTTTGTATATCTCTGTAGTCATTCTGCTTTTTAAATCTACATTTATATATGTATAGGTAGGTTGGGGACGGATAACCCATATTTATCCAGGTTTCTTGAACCAGGAATTACCATACATTTTGAACTTAAACCGGAATTCAGGTGTGTTTTTGGATTCTCTTCTTTGAAATAGGGCGCATATGCTTCATCTAGAAATTGCAATTTTGCAGCTATATGTATGAGAAGGAAAGTGATACTGATTTTGATATCCAAAGAGATAGATTTTAACAGACATTTTTGTTGTACAGTAATATATACTTTACCTCTCATTGTTGTGAGGAGTAGGATAAATCAAACACACATATTTAGGGGTTGGACCAGATTGTTGTGAGCCAATCAGAAAAAATTATGTCTCTCAATCAGAGGGATTGGTAGGATTACACTAGCCAGTCTATACCAGTTCTGTGGTCATGGAGATTAATCTGGGTTTGGCTCCAGTGAGCTTGAGGAACAGGGTTTGATTTGGTAATCATGTATCATCTGTTCTCTTTCACTTGGATTATTGCTATACTCATTTTTTTATACCCTTTTTGCAATATAAGAGATGCCTGCTTGGGGGAAGAATTGACCTATGGGAACAGAGTGAGCCAAGAGAACCTCTGAGTAATGGGACTTAGCCCCAAACAAACGATGTGTGGAATCCTACTCCTTGATTTTTCAGTATTGGAAACTAATAACTTCTCATTTGTATTTAAGCTACCTTAAATTTGAGATTTTCTTTTTTTTTTTTTTGCAGGTAAAAACTATTGATAAATATGTTTATTAGGAATGCATTTGTTAAATTATTGATTAGTAAACAAATTATCTGCAGGGGCTTAATTGAATTATAACTACTATAAAATTAGCAAAATATTTCAAGTACAGATATCATATATAATTTCATTTTTTAACTTTTTTTTTTAAAGACTTATTATTTAAGAGACAGCGTGGCTCACAAATCAGGGAGGGAGGGGCAAAGGGAGAGGGAGAAGCAGACTCCTCCCTGAGCGTGGAGCCCCCTAGGACACTGAGATTATTACCTAGGCCAAAGTTAGACACTTAACTGATTGAGCCACCCATGAGCCCTTTTACTTTATTTTTAAGGATTGTAATTTATAATAAACATTTGCTACTTGTATAGTGTTTTAAATAGTGATTATAGATATTGTCACATTTTTTCAATGTCGAAATTACCAAAACACTACAAATAAAATGAAATTAATTGCTGTTGCCCAATTTTTAGCAAGTTTTTCTTGAGGAAGGCATTTTGTTATTTTAATTCATTTGAAAGTAGAATGCTTATTTTATTAAATTTGTATCATGTATATTTTATTTGTATATCAAATATGTATATATTTTTATTAAATTTTTAAGGTTCGTGATACTTTTACTTTATTTTCTAGACATTATGTCGGATATTGGAAAGCTCTTCTGAAATGACTAGCATTTTGGCATAGAATCATTATTTCTACTGTGTTGGCCATGAAACAATATATGTTATCAAATATCAAATTACCTAGGTTTAATAAATACCTTAAAACTTTTATTTATCATCAATTATTTTAGAATTTTTGATGATTGAGCAAAGAAAATGAGTATATCAAAAAGTAAAAAGTCTGACATAGAGAGTTTAAATTTTTTTTTCTTTTTGTTTATACTGTAAGAAACATAGAGGGGTACCTGGGTGTCTCCATCTGTTGAGCCTGGGACTCTTGGTTTCTGCTCAGGTCATGATCTTACAAGTCATAGGTTCAAGCCCATCATTGGGCTCCCCCCTTAGGGGGATCTGTTTGAAGATTCTCTCTTCAAATCTTCCCCCCAATCACACTCTCTCTTTCTCTAAAATAAGTTAACCTTTTAAAAAAGGAAACATGGAATGCTTAGAGATTTAATATACCAAATCAAATTTGTTTTTTAATTTTTATTAGTTATTAGGTAATTCTTATGATAAACTTCCTCCTACCCTCTTTTTCAGTTATTAGAAAATAATATAAAATTGTTTGGGTGTAAGCAAATATCATGAACTACTATGAATTTTTTGATGTTATCCAAAGTTGGCGGGGGGTGAAAGCAAACATGAATTCAAGTTTTGGTTTGGCGTAATGTAATAAACATTTTATATAAATGTTATATGTTTATATTTATATTTTTATAAATCTACCTATTTAATCCTATAAACAATCCTATAGATAAATTGCCTAAGATTACAAAGCTAGTTATAGATACAGGACTCAAGTCCATATCTTATGGATCAGAGCTAAATAAGATATTTTTATTATTTTGCTACCACTTGCAATAACCCTGGGGAAATAATCCTCCTTTCATTTGCAATCAAGGTTGTGTATATATTTATGTGCATGTGTATGTGTTAATATCCAGATATGTGTATATGCGCTTGTTTTCCGTTCTCCCCCAGAAGTCTCTAAGGCAGAATGGGAATGTGTGTGTGTGTTTATATGGACATGTATGTTTTACAATGTAATGATGACCAGGGTTTGGCAAAATGCAATCTTCAGGAAAAATCAAATCTGGCTTGTTTGTAAGTCAAGAAGAATGGTTTTTACATTTTATATATATATATATATATATATATATATATACTTATTTTAGTGTTCAGTGACTTATCAATTGTATATAGCACCCAGTGCACATTGCATCACATGCTCTCCTTAATGCCCATCACCAAATTACCATATCCCCCAACCCACCTTCCTTCCTTTAAACCCTCAGTTTGTTTCCTACAATTAAGAGTCTGTTATGGTTTTTCTTCATCCCTGATGACTTCCCATTCAGTTTTCCTTCCCTTCCCCTATGATCCTCTGCATGGTTTCTTATATTCCACAGATGAGTGAAATTGTATGATAATTGTCTTTCTCTGATTTAATTATTTCACTTAACATAATATCCTCCAGTTCTGTTCATGTTGATATAAATGATAAGTATTTGTCCTTTCTGATGGCTGAGTAATATTCCATCATATAACTATATATCACACCTTCTTTATCCATTCATCTGTGGTTGACATCTTGGCTCTTTCCACAGTTTAGCTATTGTGGACTTTGCTGGTATGAACATTGGAGTGTACATTCCCCTTTGGATCACTATGTTTGTATCTTTGGGGTAAATACCTAGTAGTCCAATGGCTGAGTTACAGGTAGTTCTATTTTTAACTTCTTGAGAAACTTCCATACCAAAAAATGAGGTATATTGAAGATATCAGTAGCCCAAGTATTTTTCAAGGTAAATCTTATTTTTAATGATAAATTTAGGTCAAAATTCTTTGAAAAAAATTTTGATAAGGTTAATTTGGCAAATATAGAAACTTAAATAATATCTAACTTTATATAAGGTAGGGATCATTAATTATAATCTGTAAAGACAAAATACATATTCAAGCCAATGCATTCTAAAGTTTGCCGCTTTAAAATTAACTTTACTTAGTTTCAAGCTATCTTGTAACACAAATGTACTTTTTTATACTATTTGCTAACCAGAAATCATCTTTGTCAGAATATTAAAGATGTACTTAAAGTATATTTTATGATTAAGTAAACAATTTTAGTAATTTAAAATCAATAGATTGTGTCTGGTCTCATGTTCATCTTACTGAATTGAATAATAGCTCTACTTAAATTGTCAGAATTAGACTGAATTACTTTTTGTCTTTATTTCAAGTTTATGCAGAATAACTTTAATTATACTAATGCTTTATAAGATGTCTTAATTATACCGGCACTCATGATAGAAAAATAAACTGCTATATTAGTCTTTTTAGAAATGACTTTTCAATTTTCAGAAGTAGTGTGAGAAACAAAATATTTTGTGTATTTGTTTTCTCTTCAAATGAGTGGGATTCTACATGTACACACAAGTGAGTTTTATTGTCTTCTTTTTATCTTCATTAGCCTCAGTAGTAGACTAATGGCATAGACAGGTAATTAGGTTCATTCTAACATAGTGTGAGTGGGTCTTCCTACATGTGGGGCAGGAACAGTGTGTCCATCAGCAGGATTCAAGAAACATGAGCATGGCCTTGGTGCATGTTCTGATGGTTTAAGCTACTGTAGCAAGATGACCATTGTCTGCCTCCTCTTACGTATTCAGATAAGTACACTTCTGACTCCTGTGAGCAAGCATTTGTGGCCATTCCAGCAACAATTATATTTAAAAATATGTAATTAAAAACATGCAGCACATGCTACTCTAACAGCCAACTTTGTATCTGTGACCTATAGGTTTTGACTACTTAATGTGGAAGATCAGAGAATACTTTCAGGAGATCATGCTTAAACTAAAGCTTTAACAATTTCTGAGGAATACGTGGGTCTCATCATCTCATTTAATACTATGACTAGAACTTGAGAAGCAGTATTTTTTAATAGTACTAACTTCTTATTTTTGATAATAATTCTCAGTTTACTCTTTCCAGGATTAAATAATAAAGTCACTATTGAGTTTGCTTTGCATGCTCCCTATCTTTAATAGTGAAAAACAGTAGTCGACTAGGCACATTTTTTTTAAAGAAACAAAATTTGCCCTACATTTTGCCAAAGTAATTTAATATTATATATATATATGTATATATATATATATATATAAAATATTAGATATGTTTGAGGAAAGAATCTCTGGAATTAATCATATCTTAATAGAAACCTCAAAACTGAAAAGCAAAATAAGACCGAAAAAGACTACAATGTAATATACAAGAACTGTGGGACATCTAGAAAGGTATAACATATATGTAGTGAAAGTCCTAGAAGGAGAAGAAAGAAAGACAGGAACAGAGAAACACTTGAAACCAGAAGAATGGATAACTTCTCGCAAGTAATGTCAAACACCAAACCTAGATCCAGGAATATCAGAATACGAAGCAGGATAAATGCCAAAAAAACCTATACTTAAGCAAATCATATTCAAACTACAGAAATATCAAAACAAAGAAAAATCCATAGAAAGGCCAAAGAATACAGACACCTTACTATATAGGAGCAAAGATTAGAATTAAATGTGACTTCTCCTTAGAAACCATGCAAGCAAGAGGAGAATAGAGGGGAGTATTCAAAGTGTTGAAAGAGAAAACCACCAGCCTTGAATTCTGTATGCTGCAGAATTATTATTAAAAAGTAAAGGAAAATAAAGACTTTCTCAGACAAACAAAACTGGGGGAATTTGTTGCCATTAGACGTGACTTGCAAGAAATGTTAAGCTTTTTAAAGGGAAAATCATTTAGATTAGAAACATCTACATAAGAAAGGAAGAGCATTGAGAAAAGAATAAGTGAAAGTAAAATGACATTTTTTTTATTAATTGATATAACAGATAATGGTTATTTAAAATAATATATTCTATTATGTGTATACATTTAGCAGTGTAGTAGTATTTGATATTAGATTAATTATATTGCAAACTCTAGGGTAATTACTAAAACAAGCAAAAAGAAAAAAGCATAACCAGTTTTCTAAGAAAGGAGAAAAAATGGTGTTATGAAATGCTTATTTAAATTCAAAGAAGAGAGGGACGCCTGGTTGGCTTAGTGGTTTAGTGCTTGCCTTCATCCCAGGGTGTGATCCTGGACTCCTGGATTCAGGATCCCTGCATGGAGCCTGCTTCTCCCTCTGCCTGTGTCTCTGCCTCTCTCTGTGTGTCTCTCATGAATGAGTAAATAAAATCAAAGAAGAGGAAAATGAATGGAAGACAAAAGTAGCAACAAGAACAAGGGCAATAAATACAGTGAGAAATATAACAAATATTAATCCCAGTATACCAATAATTACTTTGATTACCAGTGATCTCAATATACCAATGAAAAGAAAGATTGCCAGAGTGGCTTGAAAAACAACCCAACTATATATTGTCTACAAAAAAATCACTGTGAGGGTAAAGATGCATATAGATCAACAGTAATTGGATGGAGGAAAATAGACTACACTAACACTAATCAATGGAATGCTAGAGTATCTATATTAATTTTCTACAGAGAATATTTCATACTAGGTAAAGTTATCAAGGCTAAAGAAGCCATTACAAAACAAAAAAAGGACAAATTCTTCAAGAAGACATAACTATCTTTAATGTGTATGCAACCAATGACAAGCATCAAAATATGTGATAGAACTACAAAGGAGAAATAGATGAAGATGACACCTGCCTATCAGAAATAGATCAAGCGGGCAGAAAATCATTAAGGGCATAGTTGTATTCAAGGGCATTGATGTATTCAATATCATCAGCTGGATATAATGGTCATTTATATACTATGTTATGCAACAACAGCAGAATCCACATTCATCTCAAGCTCACTCTGGAACATTCAGCAAAATAGTTGGATTCTGGGCCATAAAACACAACCTGAACAATCTTAAAAGATAGGAATCATGTAATAACTACTGTCAAACACAGTGAAATAAATTTCTCTATATAAACTGCATTAATCACAGAATTATAACTGGAAAATCCCAAATTACTTAGGGATTAAACAATGTCTAACACTTCTAAACAACCATGGATCAAAGAAGAAATTTCAAGGCAAATCTATACTATTTTGAAGTAAATGAAGATGAAAGCAACTTACCAAAATTTATGGGATGCAGTGAAAGCAGAGCTTAGAGAGACATTTATAGCACTAGATAGATATATTAGAAAAGAAGAAAGCCCCCCAAAACAATCATTTAAGCTTCTACTTTAGGAAATTAGAAAAAAGAAGACCAAATTAAATCTAAAGTGAGCATAAATAATACAAATTAGAGCATGTATTAGTGAAACTCAACACTAACATACTCTTGCCTTATAATACAGCCATCATACTCCTTGTATTTACCCAAAGCAGTTGTAATTTTATGCCTACACAAAAACCGTACATGGGTATTGATAGCAACTTTATTCATAATTGTAAAAAACTGGAAGCAGCCATGATATTTTTGAGTAGGTGAATGGATGAATAAATATGGTGCATTCAGAAAATGGAATAATCCCATCAGCAAGAAGAAGTGAGCTATCATGCCATGAGAATACATGGAGGAAACATAAATGTGTATTTCTAAGGGAAGGAATTGAAAAGGATACATACTATATGATTCCAACTATATGACATTTTAGGAAAGGTGAAACTATGAAGATAGTAAAAATATAGTGTTGTGGGGTTGGGGGGATGAACAGGCAGGGCATAAAAGATTTTTAGGGCAATGAAATACTAGTTATCTTACATGATGGATTTAATGTCAATATATATTTGTCCAACTCATAGAATGTACGAGTTGACCATAATAGAAACTATGGTGTTTGAGTGATAATGATATCACTGTTGGTTCATCAGTTGTTGATATCAGTTGTTGATATCAGTGTTGGTTCATCAGTTGTAACAGATATATCTGTCATTCTGGTGGGGGACGTTGCCAGAGGCTATGCATACATAGGAGTCCGAGGCATATAGGAAATCTCTAGATCTTCCTCTCAATTTTGCTGTGAACCTAATACTGGTGTAAAATATAAAATCTATTGTAAATAATTTAAAAAGTTAACTGAAAAAAAAGTAGCACACAGTGGATGTCATTAAAGAGGTCGGTTTAGGGACACCTGGGTGGCTCAGCGGTTGAGCACCTGCCCCTGGCTCAGGGCGTGATCCACAGTCTCAGGATTGAGTTCCACATCAGGCTCCCTGCCTCTGCCTATGTCTCTGCCTTTCTCTCTCTGTGTCTTTCATGAATAAATAAAATCTTAAAGAAAAAAAGATGTTGGTTTAAGGGATTACATGAATAGTAGTTAAACCTTCCTCATTCATAATTACTCCATTTTCCTTTTCCCTCCCTCCCTCCCTTCCATCCTTGCCAGGTTGAAGTTCTAATTTTTAATAGCAATCACAATTGCACACTTGTTAAGATGTATTTTTATAGTTGATTCAAAATTGTTGATTATGTGAAATCCACTGAAGCAAATTGTACATGAAGTTTTGTGCTTTGTTGTTTGATTATTTAATTAAAAGAAAGTATACAAATCAGATAGGCGTGAATAAACAAATTTAAACAGGATTTTTTGAAGTTGTGATAATTTTTCTCCTCTAAGAATGCTAGATAAATAGTCTATTAAATGTGTCATTTTCATGCAGAAAATTATAAAGGCCACCTAGTCTTTGGGTGCTGACAGTTGAAAACAAAAGCAATCATAAATGAAAAATGCAGATAAAAAGTTTTATTTAAAAATTTTTGAGATATTTCTCACAATGACAGGGAAACGATAAATTTAGTATTTTAGTATAAAATTATAAGGAAAATAAGACTCTAAAAGTTTCCTTTTCTGGGATGCCTGGGTGGCTCAGAGGTTGAGCGACTGTCTTTGGCTCAGGTTGTGATCCTGGGGTCCTGGGATCGAGTCCCACATCAGGCTCCCTGCATGGAGTCTGCTTCTCTCTCTGCCTGTGTCTCTGCCTCTCTCTCTGTGTCTCTCATGAATAAATAAATAAAATCTTTAAAGAAATAAAAGTTTCCTTTTCTGTTTCATACTGTTGCAGTATGAAAATGAACTAAAGTGGTTTTCTCAACTTCAGCCTTAGCTTCTGCTGAATGTTGGTGAAGAGAAGAGAACAAAAGAAAAAAGGATAAGGGAACTTAGAGCTAAGAAAATAATGACCAATAACACTCTTTCCAGCATGTCTCTATAGAAAAAGACTAAAATAATCAAAGTAAAAACGAAAATTGTGACTGGTGAGTGAGTAGGTAGATAGAACTCACTAATCCTCAAAATAAGAAATAATGCCAACCGCATAACCAAAAATCCTGAGGGATTTTTATCATTTCTGATCCATTTTGAATTAGCTATTTATTCTTTTCAGATGCCTATGCAATTCTGTATTCTTGAAATTGCTGATACACTGCCCCATAGAGTGTCAAAATGGGGAAGATGCCTACTGATGTGCTAATAAACCCCTCATTGAAAGCAAAAGTACTGCGACCTAGGTGTAGGGAGACCTGTGTGCTCAGGCCCCAGCCCTCGGCCTTTGGGTGAGTTGACTCTCCTTTGAAGCTCACAAAGTAGGGGCAGTTGTGAGGATGGACTGAGAGCATATCTGTTAGGAGCTCAGCTACTGCTAAGTAGAGTCAGCGCTCTACAGATGTTCTTAGAATTATTGATTCCTATGATTCCATAGTTTACTATTTTCTATTAAAATCACCATCATTCCAATAACACACTTAGTTGGCAAGGGAGCTAGATCTTACAGTTTTAAGACGTGATCTTTCTTCCTTCTAGGATAATTCTGTTAAAGGAAATGCCTTCACCATGGAAACCTCCAGATTACAAAGAATTTTACATTCCTTAAAAAAAAAAAAAAAAGCTGCCATCTGGCATGCTGGCCAAACTTCTTAGAATTATAAAATATAGGGGGAAGTGTTCCCTCTCCATTTTTTTTTAATAGAGTTTGTGAAGGATTTTATTTCTTCTTTAAATGTTTGGTAGGATCCACCCATGAAGCCGAGCCATCTTGGTCTGGACTTTCCTTCATGGAAATATTTTAAATGACAAATTTAGTTTGCTTTTTATTTGGGGTGGTGGTGGTTTGTTTTCAAGGGTTTTTTTTGTTTGTTTGTTTTTGTTGTTGTTGTTTGTTTTTTGCTTGCTAGGGTTCTTTAGATTTTCTGTTTATTTTTAGATTAGTTTTGGTAATTTGTGTCTTTTGGGGAATCTTTCCATTTCATCTAAATTGTCTAATTTTTAGTGTAATGCCATTGCTAGTATTCATTCTTTTATGATACTTTTAATTTCTGTAAGGTCACTAAATATATAGATCCTTTTTTATTTTAGTAATTTAGGACTTCTCTTTTTTTCTTAGCTTAGCCAAATGTTTGCCTCTTTTTTTTTTTTTTTTTTTTTCCTGGTATCTACAAAGTCCTGAGTATTAGTTTAATTGATTTCTGTATTGTTTTTCAATTTTCCATGTCACTGATTTCCTCTCTAATCTTTATTTCTTTTCAGTCTGCCTTTTGTGGGTTTACTTCACTCTTTTATTCTCCATGTTTCTTAAAATGGAAGCTTTCTTGCATTAATATAGCTCCCATGTTCTTCCCTTCTTTGTGCTTTTCACTTTATTTATTTATATATGGATATATTATTTTTATATATTGTGTATTGTGTATTTATACATTATATTGTGTATTGTATTTATTCTGTATACACAGAAACATCTTTAAGAAGAAAAGAGAAGAAAATGCATTTTACTTTGTTTTACAATTACTTAGGTAGTTGGTATTATCATTGCTCTTCATTTCTTTTGATAGCATTCTAAAAGTATGTATGTTCTTTATCATGGAAAAACTGCTGTGATCAACAGTGCCTCTGAATTTTAATGCTTACTTCCCAATATTTTTCTATTGAACCCAGATAATTAATAGCAAACTTTGATAAATAAAACTTAACTTTTAAATAATCATTCTATAATTTTATTAATAATGCTTGTATGTTGAAGAAAATTAATAATTAATTCAACAATTTATGTTGTTATTTAACCCCACAGAGAAATCTCAGTTTTTTTCTAAAATGGCTTAAAGTTACTAGCTGGCCCTTTGTTCAGTGGGGAGGAGCATTTGATCTTGTGAATATATGTCTTCATCTTAGAAACTATGTGAGGACCCTTATATTAATATGGTTTCTTTCTAGTCTTCAATTTTGAGCCATTATAGTATTCTCTAATATATGATCCTACTTTTCTGATTATAAGAGGGCAGGATGAACCATATAAGTAATATCATGCAGTATTTGTCTTTCTGTGACTGATGTATTTACTTAACATAATGTCAAGGCTCATCCATGTTGTATCTTGCAGAATTTGTTTTTAAATGGCCAATTGATATTCTTTTGTGAGTGTATATCACATTTTATTTATCCATTCATCTGTCAGTGGACATTTGTTTCCATACCATGGCTGATTTCAGTAGTGCCACAGTGAATATGGGAGTGATACTTCTCAAGTTCCTTTTGAGGTCCTGATTTCAGTTCTTTTTGATACTCAGACGCAAGATTGCTGGATCCTCTGGTAGATCTATTTTTCATTTTTTTTTTAAACTTCCATACCGTCTTCTGTGGTGGCTGCTGCACTATTTTTGTATTCCCATCAATGGTGTGCAGGATTTCAGTTATGCCACTTGCCAATACTGGTTTTCATTTTTGTTTTGCTTTGCTTAATAATAGCGATCTCATTGTGGTTTTTATTTGCATTTACCTGATCCTTAGAGATGTTGAGAAATTTTTCATATATCTATTGGCCATTTGTATGTCTTCTTTGGGAAATCTCTGTTCCAGTACTTAGCCCATTTTTAATAAATGGTTGTTAGTTTTTGCTGTTGTTGTTATTCTGCTTTTGGTGGTTTAGTATTGAGTTACAGGAGTTCCTCATATATTTTGGAAATTAACTCCTTATCAGAGAGATGTTTCACAAACATTTTTCTCATACAGGAGGTTGCCTTTTCACTCAGCTGTTTCCTTTGTTGTGCAGAAGCTTTTTAATTTAATGTATTCCCATTTGTCTATTTTTTGCTTCTGTTTCCTGTGCTTTTGGTCTCATATACGTGAAATCATTGGCAGGACTAATGTCATGAAAGTTTTTCCTATATTTTCTTTTAGTAATTTTACGTTTTCAGGTCTCACATTGAAATCTTTAAAACACTTTGAGTTGATTTTTTATATATTGTGTGGCATAAGATTCCAATTTCATCCTTTCACATGCAGATATTCACTTTTCCCAACACCATTTTTTGAAGAAACTGTTCTTTCCCCTTTGTGTATTCTTAGAATCCTTGTCAAAGATTAATTGACCGTGTACATGTAGGTTTACTTCTAGTCTCTCTGTAGTGTTCCTTTTTTCTTTTTGTCAGTCATATTCAAGTACTATACTATTTTGATGGCTATAACTTTATGGTGTATTTCTGTTACTCTTTTTCAAGACTGATGTGGCTATTTGTGGTCTTTTATGGTTCCATATAGTGTTTTTTGTTTTTTGTTTTTGTATTTCTGTAAAAAAAAATCCATTGGTGCATTGATAAGGACTGTATTGAATCTATAAGCACGCTGGATAGTGTGGGCATTTTGATATTAATCTTGCAGCCCATAAACACAAATTGGCTCTCCATTTGTTTGTGTCTTCTTTAATTTCTTTCAGTGTTTCCTTTTTTTTTTTTACTTATCATTTTATTTCTTTTAAATTCTAGTTAGTTAATGTGCAATGTAATATTAGTTTCAGGTGTATAACATAGTGATTCAGTACTTCCATTTGACATCCAGTGCTCATCACAAGTATACTCCCCATTAACTATTAAACCTACCTCCCCACCCACCTCCCCTCTGGTAACCCATCAAATTGTTTTCTATACTTAAGAGTCTATTTCTTGGTTGGTCTCTCTCTTTTGTTCTCCCTTTGCTTGTTTTGTTTCGTAAATTCTACATATTAGTGAAATCGTACAGTATTTGTCTTTCATCCGTGTTTTAAGTTTTTGATATACAAGTATTTCACCTCCTCCATTAAGCTTATTTCTGGATTTTACTTTTTGTTGTAAATGGGGTTGTGTTGCAATTTCATTTTCATATAGTTTGTCATTAGTGTATGAAAACATTGATTTTTTGTATGTTGATTTTGTGTTTTGCGACTTTACTGAATGTGTTTATTCTAAATTTTTGTTGTAAGAGTCTTTAAGAAGTGTTTATATCTAAGATCATATAATCTGAGAAGAGGGATAGTTTTACTTCGATTCTAATTAGGTTTCTTGGTGTCAGATACTCATTTTCTTCCCTAGATTTAGAAAGTGTTCAGCCATTATTTCTTTGAACACACTTTCTGATCTGTTTTCTCTCTCTTCTCTTTCTGGGACCTCTATAATGCATATTTTAGTTTGTATTTTGGTATTCCATGAGTCCCTGAATCTTTCTTCACCCTTTTTCATTCTTTTTGTTGTTGTTGTTTCTCTTACTAAATTACTTTCAATGAGTTGTCTTTGAGTTTGCTGATCTTGTCTTTTGCTGAATGTGGTCTATTTTTTAACCGCTCTAGTGAATTTTTTTTGTTTAGTGTTTATGTTCTTGAGCTCCATGATTTTTGTTTGCTGTTTTATTTCCTTTTCCCTCCTACCTTTATGTTGAAATTCTCATTCTGCTCCAGCATTGTTCTTTTGCTCTCGGTGAACATCTTTATGACATTTATCCTGAATTCTTTTCATTAAGGTCAGTTTCTGAAGATACATCTTGTTCTTTTGTTTGAAGCATCTTTACCTGATTCTTCATTTTCCTTGACTCTGTGTTGCTTTCTGCACCTTTGACACAACAGGTACATCTCCCAGTTACTATGGAGTAGCTTCATACAGGAGAATACCCCCACCAGTCAGCCTGCCAGAGTTTCTGGTGGCCTCTCAAACCTTCAAAATAATTAGCCTGCTTTCTGTGTTCTCCCCTAGGTGTCTAGGATGTGTCAGGTCCCATTAGTGTACAAATGCAACTTAAGTCAGTTCCCCAGCCATAGACAAGTTGTATGATCAGATGTCCAACTCTTTCCCACTCCAAAAAGAAGCTGAGAGTAGAAATTTTGTTTACTTGCTTTGTGTATAACTGGGATGGGATATATGGTGACTGCCAGCCCAGACCTTTGTCTCTGTTCTCACATTCCCCAGGCAGCAAGGTTATGCCAAGTCTTGTCAGCACTTGAATATAGGCAAGTCAGAAGCCAGTTGTTTGGGCGACCCCAAGAAAAACTGTGGCAGTGTTAGGCAGCTCTGGTTTCCCTCTGCTTCCTCTGTACTGAGCCAGGGAGATGAAATGATGGTTTACCAGCCCAAGCCACTGTCTCCATTCTCCTCCAAGTGGCTCGACTCCTAGACAGGCAAAACAGAAGCCAGTCCTCTGGAGAGTCCTATCTGAAAAGTTGAGAGCACTGGACATGTGAACTGACTCTTTCCTTTGTCTGGGAGAAGCTGGGAGCTGTGGCTTCTCCTGCTGATCATACTGTGCTGTGCCATGAGTAGTTTTACAAAAGAGACTGTATTAAAATGAAAATTATATATAAAATAAGCATATATATTTAATGATCTAAACTATCAAGAACAAAAAAAAATACCAACATAAGATGATTTGAAATAAACCTAAATATTAACAGTGTTCACAAATATATCTCATATCATTTTGTTCTTCACCCTGCTACTACTTTTTTTGCATTAAGTGAATATTTTATAGTGTAACATTTACATTCCCTTTAATGATGTTTTAATTGTATACATTTATTGTTTCTTTTCCCATTCCTTTAATGATGTTTTAATTGTATATATTTAGTTATTGCTCCCCCCCCAGGACTTAAAATATATACCTTAATTTATTTACTTCCTATATATACAGACTTGTCCAGTGAGATATAAAATGTTACTTCTATGGATGTATTTTTCTTTTCCTCCTTTTCATGCTATTATAAATTTTTGTATGTTACAAACCCAACAGTACATTATTACAATCATCCCTTTATAATATGTCTTGCACTTTAAAGGAACTAAGAGAAGAAAGAACGTCACATATATATTCATTGAATTTGTTATATTAATAGTCCTGTTTATCACATTTCTGGTTCTCTTCATTTTTCCCCCTATGGATTCAAGTTCGTATCTGGTTTGAGAAGAATTGGTGTTGATTCTTCTTTAAATGTTTGATGAAATCCACCTGGGTTGACATTTAATCGTGGTCTTTTCCTCCTTAAGAGATTTTTTGATACTGACTGTTATCTTGTTATTAGTAATTGGCCTATTCAGACTTTCTGTATGTTCCTGATTCAGTCTTGGTAGTTTGTAGATTTCTAAAATTTTCTCCATTTCGTCCAGGTTGTCCACTTAGTTGGCAAATAGTTGTTCTTAGTAATCTTTTATGATCCTTTTAGTATTTCTGTGGTATTAATTGTAATATCCTTCTTTACAGTTATAATTTTGTTGATTTGGCTCTTCTCTATCACATGGTTTTTCTAAGTAAAAAATCGTCAATTTTATTTATCTTTTCAAAAACAAAAACTCTAAAGTTGGTTATCTTTTCTATTGTTTTCCTATTCTCTATTTCATTTATTTCTGCTCTGATGTTTATTATTTTTAACCTTCTGCTAACTGTGTGCTCAGTTTGCTCTTTTTTTTTGGTAGTTCCTTAAGATAAAGAAGTAATTTATTAGAGAAGTTTCTTTGCTTCTTAATGTAGGCATTTATTGCTATGCACTACCCTCTTAATACTGCTTTTGCTGCATCCCATAAGTTTTGGTATGTTGTGTTTCCATTTTGATTTATCTTAAAATACTTTTTAAAATTTTCCTTTTAACTTTTTCCTTGGAACATTGGTTGTTTGGGAGAGTGTTATTAATTTCCATATACTTATGAATTTTCTAGTTGTCCTTTTGTTACTGATTTTTAGTTACACCATTGTGATGAAAGTAGTTACTTGTTATAATTTCAATTTTCTTCAACTACTAAGATTTATTCTGTAGCCTAACATATGATCTATCCTAGAAAATGCTTTATGTGCACAAGAGAAGAATGTGTATTCTACTGTTGTCAAAAAGAACATTTTGTATTTGTCTGTTAAGTCTATTTGGTCTCTAACATTCAAATCCACTGCTTCCTTACTGATTCTTTATTTGAATTGATCTATCTATTCATTGTTGAGAGTGGAGCATTAAAGCTCCCAACTATTGCTGTATTGCTATTTATCTTTTCTTTTTACTCTGTTATTTTTTTGCTTTTTGTATTTAGGTGCTCCACTTTGGGGCAGTACTTACAATTGATATATCTTTTTGTTGTATTGATTTCTTTATCATTATACAATGACCTTCTTTGTCGTTTCATACCATTTTAAGTTTAAAGACTATGTTGTCTGATATAGGTATAGCTACCCTTTTTTGTTATTGTTCCCATTTGCTTGAAATATCTTCTCATCCATTTGCTCTCAAGCTGTTTGTCTTTAAGGCCAAAGTGAGTCTCCTGTTTGCAGCATATTATTGGATTGTTTTTTTTTTTTTAAGATTTTACTTATTTTTTTTTAATTTTTTTATTTATTTATGATAGTCACAGAGAGAGAGAGAGAGAGAGGCAGAGACACAGGCAGAGGGAGAAGCAGGCTCCATGCACCGGGAGCCCGACGTAGGATTCGATCCCGGGTCTCCAGGATCGCGCCCTGGGCCAAAGGCAGGCGCCAAACCGCTGCGCCACCCAGGGATCCCAAGATTTTACTTATTCATGAGAAAAACAGAGAAAGAGGCAGAGACACAGGCAGAGTGAGATGCTCCTGGGAGCCCATCCCAGGACTCTGGGATGAAGAGTTAATCCAGTTATGCTAAAGTGATTATTGATAAGGACTTACTATTGCCATTTTGATGTTTTCTGGTTTTATAAATCCCTTGTTCCTTGTTGGCTACTTTCTTTTGTTTTGCAATTTGATGTCTTTACACATCAGTATGATCTGATTTCATCATGTTCTCTACTGTAGTTACTATAGGTATTTCCCTTGTGGTTACTAGGAAGCATATATAAAATATCTTAAAATTATAATATCTTGTTTTAAACTAATAACAAGTTAACCTCACTATGCTCTTAAGCTTTATATTTTTACTTCTTCTCCTCATGTTTAGATAATTGATGTTAAAATGTATGTATGTTTTATTGTGCAACTAATAATTTTGCAGCTATTGTTACTTTTACTATTTTTTTATCTTTTAAATTGGAGTTGTAAATGAATTCAGCAACACCATTAGCATATTATAAACCAAGACTTAGTATCAAGGAACTTGCCATTTATGTTTTCTTCTAGGAATTTTATAGTTTCAGGTGTTATATTCAAGTCTTTACTCCATTTTATGTATGGTATAAAATAGTGGTCCTATTTCATTCTTTCCATGTGGCTGTTCAGTATTCCCAGAATTTATTGAAGATACTATCTTTTCCACATTGTATATTCTTGGCTCTTTTGTCGTAAGTTAACTGATCATATATGCGGAGTTTATTTCTGGAATCTCTGTTCTGTTCCATCAACCCATGTGTCTATTTAATGCCAATAACATACTCTTTTGAGTACTATAGCTCTATAATATACTTTAAAATCAATTTGCATAATTCTCCAGCTTTGTTCTTTGTCAAGATTTCTTTTTTTTTTTAGGGTCCTTTGTCGTTTCACCCAAATTTTAGAATTATTTCTTCTAGTTCTGCCATTGATGTTTTGATAGTGATTGAATTGAATATGTAGATTGCTTCGGGTAGTACGGACATGTTAACAATATTAATTCTTCTACTCCATGAGCACAGGTCCATTTCTTTGAGCCTTTTACAATTTCTTTCATTAATGTCTTATAGTGTTAGTGTACAGGTCTTTCCTCTTCTTGATTAAGCTCACCTAGGTATTATTTTTATATTATTGTAAATGGGATTGTCATCTTAATTTCTCTTTCTGATAGTTTGTTATTATTGTATAGAAACAACAGATTTTTATATGTGGGTCTTGTATCTTTAACTTTACGAATTCATTTGTTAGTGCAAACAGTTTTTTGGACAGAGTCTTTAGGATTTTCTATAAATAATATAATGCCATATACAAACAGTGACAGTTTTTAATTTCTCCTTTCCAGTTAGAGTACCTTTTGTGTATTTTTCTTGCCTAATTGCTCTGGCCTTCCAATACTACATTGAATAAAAGTGGCAAGAGTGGATATATGTTTAGGCATTTATTGTTATGAACTTCTTTCTTAGAACTGTTTTTGCTATATCCCACAAGTGTTGGTATATCAAATTTCCATTTCATTTTGTCTCCAGATATTTTTTTATTTTATTTTTTTATTTCTTCATTGACTCATTGTTTATTCAATAGCATATTGTTTAGTGCCTACTATTTGTGAATTTCCCAATTTTCTTTTTATAGTTTTTTTCTAATTTTAGGCCATTGTGGTTGGAAAAGATGCTTGATTTGACTTGTGACTTTTTTGTGGCCTAATATATGATCTATTCTGGAGAATGTTCTATGTGCATTTGAGAAATAGAATTTCCTCAGCTTTCTTTTGGTTTTCATTTGCAATGTATATTTTTTCATGCCCTCACTTTCAGTCTTGTATTACCTGAAGTGAGCCCCTTGTAGGCAGCATATAGATTGATCTTAAAAAGAAAAAAAAGAAAAAGAAAAAAAAAACAACACTTCTTTTAGGCTGCGTGGGTGGCTCAATCAGTTAAGTGTCTGACTTGGTTTTGGCTCAGGTCATGACCTGATGGTCATGATCTTAGGGCTCTGAGGTCAAGCCCCATGTCAGGCTCTGTGCTCAGCACTCCCTCTGCTACTCTCCCCTACTCTTGCTCTCTTTCTCTCTCTCTCTCTCTGTCTCTCTGAAATAAATGAATAAATCTTACAAAAGAATCCATTCTGCTATTCTGTCTTTTGGATAATTCACATTTAAATTAATTATTGATACTCATGTACTTACATTGTTTTATTATTTATTTATTTATTTATTTTGTTAATTGTCTTGGTAGGGTTTTTTTGTTTTGTTTTATTTTGTTTTGTAGTTTTGTTTCTTCTCTTGCTCTTTTCTTTTTTGGTGTGATGACTTTGTTTTGTGATATGCTTAGATTTGTTTCTCATTAGTTATTTGCTTGGTGGTTACCATGAGGCTTAAATATAACAACTTAAAATAATTTAAGTTGATAATTTAAGTTTCAAGGAATTTTAAATCCTACATTTTACTCTTATCCTCCCCAACACTTTGTTTTTATTGTCACATTTTTCATGTTTATTTTGTTCATTCCATAAATAATTAGTATGGTTACCCGTATTTTTACCCTTTTGTCTTTCAACCCATACTAGCTGTATAAGTGATTAATCTACTACCTTTACTTCACTTTACGTTTACAACTGCGAACTGTCCTTTTATGTTTTTGTTGTAGTTTTCTTGTTGCTAATTAATATCCTTTGTTTTCAGCATATAGAAGTACCTTTAAGAATTTTTTGTAAGGCAACTTTAGTGGTGATAGACTCCTTTAGTCTTTGTTTCTCTAGAAAATTCTCTATTTCTCTTTTAATTCTGAATGATATATGTTTCTCTTTTAATTCTGTATGATATATGTTGGGTAGAGTATTTCAGTTAAGAATTTTATGCTTTTAGCACTTTGAATATATCATACCACTCTCTTCTGGCTTGTAAAGTTTCTGCTGAAAAATCTGCTGATAGTGTTATGAGGATTTCATTATATACATGCCAAGTTGCTTCTCTTTTACTGCTTTTAAAATGTCTTGTTTTTAACCTTGACAGTTTTATTATGATATGTGTCTTGGTAGAGGTCTCTGATTTTATCTTAGTTGGAGTTCTTGTGAGTCCTGGATCTGGAAATATGTTTCTTTCTCCAGATTAGGGAAGTTTTAACCATTATGTCTTCAAAAATAATTTACCCCATCCTTTTTCCCTTCCTGTGAGATTTCTGTAATGCAAAAGTTTGTCTGTTTGACATTGTCCCATATATTCATCAGTCTGTATTTACTTTTTTTATTTTTATTTTTTTATTTTTATTTTTTTAATTAATTAATTTATTTATGATAGTCACAGAGAGAGAGAGAGAGAGGCAGAAACACAGACAGAGGGAGAAGCAGACTCCATGCACTGGGAGCCCGATGTGGGATTCGATCCCAGGTCTCCAGATCGCACCCTGGGCCAAAGGCAGGCGCCAAACCTCTGCGCCACCCAGGGATCCCTATTTTTTTTAATTTTTATTTTTTTATTTATTTTTATTTTTATTTTTTTTAATTTTTATTTATTTATGATAGTCACACACAGAGAGAGAGAGAGGCAGAGACACAGGCAGAGGGAGAAGCAGGCTCCATGCACCAGGAGCCCGACGTGGGACTCGATCCCGGTTCTCCAGGATCGCGCCCTGGGCCAAAGGCAGGCGCCAAACCGCTGCGCCACCCAGGGATCCCTTTATTTTTTATTTTTGCTGTTCTTATTGTATGAGTGCCTCTACCCTGTGTTTGGATTCATTGATTCTTTCTTCTGCTTCATCTAGTCTGTTATGGAATCTCTCTAGTATATTTTTCAGTGTAGTTCTTTATTTCTTCTGATTGGAACTTTCTTTTATTTTCTATTTGTTGAAGCTGTCATTGTGTTAATCATTTCTCTCCTGAGTTTAATGAGCATCTTTGTGACAAACTCTCTGAACTCTGTTAGGTAAATTACTTATCCCCATTTTATCAAAGTTTCTTCCCCTTACTCTCACCCATATGTTTTCTCTTATTCTTTCATTTGTAATGTATTCCTCTGTTTATACCTTTTGCTTGACTCTCAGTGTTGCTTTCTATGTATTAGATGAAATAGCTACCTCTCCTACTCTTGAAGGGATGATCTTGTGTGGGAGATTAATCATACTTTCCAACATTGCCCTAGCTCTTGATTGTCTTTCAAACCTTTATGATTGTCCAAAGAATCTATTTTATTTTTAATAGCTCCTAGTAATTGAGTGTGTTCCAAGACCAGTCTGTCCCAAAGGGGAGAATTTCATTCAGCACCTAGATTCAGGCTGATTGGAAGCTAGACCCTCAGACAGTAGCTTTTAGAGTGCAAAAATATGCTGTACTATGGGACTTCTATCGTAAGCTCTGCTGGGCCCTTGAAACAGGCGATATGGATATGTCCCTTGGGTAGCATTGACAATAATATTGCCTCCAGATGAGTGTACAAGTTCCTTTCTGGGAGATACCTGTGAGTCAGAGGAAGAATGCAAAGATGGCATAACTCAGTCTATATTCCCTAAGAGTACTTCCATGGCCTTTAGATGTATGTGTGTGTGTGTGTGTGTGTGTGTGCACGTGTGCCAAAACTGTAGTCTGCCCCTATGTCTGAAACTCCAGGACTAGCAAGTAGGTCTCGTTCATAGAAAGTCTGGGGATGTGTTTCTGTCTATTGTCCATTTAGTGTCCTGTGAGTGGTAATCTGCCAAGAATGGTCTTTGATTGTTAGTCTTGTGGGACCCAGGAATACAAGCTCCTTTCCCACCCCTCTCCACCCTCAGCCACTAGAGCCTGGTGATCAAGGAGTATCCCCTGATCAGCAGCCATAAAAACCAGGATGCTAGCAGGTAAGAGCTTTCTTTGAGAGATGCCAGTGCTGTAGGAGAGCATGGTAGAGGAAGAAAGCATTAAATTAGTGCCCATCCTCCAATGTTTCAGGAAATGTTTACAGTTAGTCCTTAGATGTATGTTTAAATAGAAGCCTGCCTCTCAGGCAGAAGCTGTAGCCTGAAGCTAATAGGTCTCTTTAACAGAAAGATTGAACTCCTGTATCTGTTGCTCTGTGCTGTATCCTGGGTATGGTAGCTGTTTAAGAACTTTTTCTCCATTAGTTACATTCCTGTGGGACCCATAGGTATAAGCTCTACTTGTTACCAGAACCCGTCAATATAGAGCTGTCCCCTGCTAGCAGCTGCAAAAATTTGGGCATAAATGTGTTATTAGAAGATATTTAGCTAGGTGGACTGAAGCAGAGGAAGAGTGCAACAATTATATCCATTGGCCTTATTTCTTTGAGAACACCTCCATAGGTTCCTATAAATGTGCCAAACTAAAAACTTGCCCCTCAGGCCAAATTTCTTGGGGGAGGAAATGGCTTCTCTCAGAGAGAAGGGCAGTATGTTTCAATGTGCTATCTGTTCAGTGCCCTGGGATTTGCAGTCTGCCAAGAACTTTCTCTCCAATTGTAATAGTCCAATGGAACCCAAGAACTAAAGTCTGCCTTTGTCTCCATAGTCAGGTGATTAAGGGAAGCTATAAAAACCAGGTCACTAGATATAAAAACTGGGGCACCAGATATGTGTAGAAGCTCTTCTCTGGGATATACTGGTATTCTGGAGTGCCATAGAGGGGAATACAAAAATGTCATCCAGCAAAATAGGAAAGAAATAGAAAGAAGAAAAGAAACGTAATAAAAAGAAACATAATAAAAAGAAAAGAGAAAAGGTAATAAAAAGAAAGGGAAAAAAAAAGACGTCACCTGTTGGCTTTGGTAAGGCAGAAGGAGAGCATGCACGAAAGTGTCCATTAGCTGGAGCATAATGGGGGCCCTCACAGGAGGGGGGGACAAGAAGATGGTACCCTCCAGCTTCCGCAAGATGGAGACAGCAGGAACATGCCACCCACTCCTCTGACTCTGTAGTGTAATCCAAGAGTTCCTGCTTCCTAGACCAATGCTGTACAATTCGGAAATGAGTCTTTCACCCAAAGTCTTGGTGGTTCTCAAAGGATTACTTCTGCACCAGGCCACAGGTGGGTGAGTGTGCATTGCAGGCCCTTTAATGGCTGCATTGTTTGTCTGACACTTCATAGATCTCTATTTCTTTAGGGCCAGTTATTGGAAGCTTTATTAGTTTCCATTGGTGGTGTTATATTTACTTGATTTTTGTCATCTTTCATTCTTTACATTGGTATCTGCATATTTGGTTAAACAATCTCCTTTTCCAGACTTTATAGGTTCATTTTGACAGAGACGCTTCTCCAGACAGCTCAGTTTGGGTGTCTAGTTGTGTCTGCTGATAATATCCTTGGGCAGGTTGTTCCCCCAGTTAGAGTCTATTTTTGGTGAGGCAGCTATTCAAGCTCTGAGGGTGTAGCCCTGGCTAAGAAGAGCTAGATAAGACTGCTGGCTTGGTTTCTCACTTGGCTTGCCCAGGTGATTGTAGTGTGAGCTCTGTGGTTGCCTGGATTAGACTCTGGTTAGATTTATTAGATGGTTGGGATTTGGGAGTATATTCAACAGTAGATGAAGCTTTGATTTAGTTTCTTTACCCTAGCAGGACAGCAGGACGGGAATCAAGGCCTGCACATCTCATTATTTCTGTGACTGAATGTCCTAGTCTGGTGTGGCCACCAGTCTTGCTCTGCAGACAGGGAGAGCTGTGGACTGTACTCTCTGTTCAAGTGCCACTATGAGCATAGCTATTGGATGGGCTACAGAGCTTCCTGTGTGCTCTGGTAAGACTCTGGCTTGACAGGCTGACACCAATATTCAGCAATGAGTACAGATTAGTTTCCTTGCCTAGGTGCAGTGGGAGAAGCAGTTCCCAGGCTAGTAAGGCTCGTGGTTTGTGGCCTTGACTCAAACTGCCCCATGCCGCAAGTTCCCTGGCTGAACAGGACCTTTGGCTTTCCTCTGGGGGAATCAGCTCTACCTGCCTGCCACTCATTTTTGCTGGGTTACACAGCAGCTCCTGGCTATTCTTCCCAGCCCTTCTTGTCAAAGGGGGCCAGGGATCATGCTTGGCAGCAGATGGGACTATGACTCAGCTTTCCTGTGGGTAGACCACTTTAGGTAACTCCCAAATTTTCCTAAATAAGCTTCCCCATTGAGGGACCAGAAGCTATAGTACAGTGGTAAAGCTATGAATTAAGTCCCTTGACTGGACAAAGCAGAGGGACTCTCTACACCCGGTGCTATGTTTGCTTTGGGGGTGATAAGCTCTGCCTACCTACCTCTCGGCTTGAGCATTGCTGGTGTCACCTTCCTGTCAGGTGATGCTAGGAGCCATGCCCTAAAGGGATAGGGTGATAACTCAGCTCCTGGATAGTGGCCTACCAGGCTCCAGGGCCAGCAGATCTCCTTGTTTGACTACCTGAACCAGGGAGACCTGCAGCCTTCCATGTTCCTTGATCACATTCTTCCACTGATTAGATTCTACAGATAAACAGAAACACTGAGACTACTGCTTGGGCTTTGCAGGGAGGACTTCAGTCCACTGAGATCCCGGTGCTGGTCCCATCCTGCTTTGTTACAGTCAGATTCCCTGTGGTTGAGCATCATAGATTCCCTTGTAGTCCCCACAGAGTGAGACCAGAGTATGAGCTTCCACAAAATGACCCACAGCACTGTGGGAGCTGGATGTCACCCCTGGGTTCTCTTTTCCCACTGGAAGAGCTGTAAGCTCAGGGGACACCTCTCAGTGTGGTGCTGCAGTGGCCTGAAGGAGGAGGGTTGCTGTCCATATGTGACATTCCTTTTACCTTCTAGTGCATTAGGTCTTGGTCTCTGTGGTGCCTTGAGGGATGTGCTTAGCTTTATTCTAGGATTTTCTCAATGGTGTTTTTTCCACAAATGGTGTTTAATTGTTCCTGTGTGGGAGAGCAAGGTCAGGAATGACATATGTCATCATCTTAGTGATGTTACTACCTCTTTTCACTTTCCATTTTGAAAGATAGTTTTCATGAATAAAAAGATTTTTCTCTTTTTTAGTACTTTGAGTATGACATACTCAGGCCCACTGACCTCCATTGTTTCTTGTAATAAGTCTGCAGTTCATCTTATTTGGGTTCCCTTGTGCATGACTAGGCTTTTTCTTCCGCTGTTTCAGATTTTTCCCTTTGATTTTGGATTTCAACATATTTTACTATGTGATGTGTCTTGATGTGTTATGTGTTTATTCTACTTAAACTTTTTTTTCAGCTCTTGGATGTGTAAATTAATATTTTTCATCAGATCGCAGAATGTTTTAACGCTTTAAATATTTTTTCTCTTTTCTTTCTCTCCTCTGCTCTGGTAAGTCCCATGATTCATATGTTGGTTGACTTAATTGGACCCCACATTTTTTTGTGCATCTGTACTTTTGCCTTCACTATTTTCTGTTTATAAGCATAATCTTTATCAATCTCTTCAAATTTTCTGATTTTTTTTCTTCTTTCAATTCAAATGTATTATTGAACTACTATGGCAAAATTTTTATTTTGGTTACTGTACTTTTCAACTGAAGAATTTCCATTTGGTTTTGTTTTATGATTTCTATGTCTTTATTGATAATCTTTATTTGAAAAGACTCTGCCATTATACCTTTCTTTATTTATTTGAGGTTTATTTCCTTTAAACGTATTTGCAGTAGTTGCCTTGAGTATTTATCTGTTGTATCTGTGATTTATGCCCTTTCAAAGGCAGTTTCAAAGGGCTACTCTTTGTACTCTTGTGTTTCTTTGTCTCATGATTTTTTGGCTGAAAATTGTACATTTTAAAGGGTGTTTTGTAACCACCCTTGATATAATATCCTTAACCAGGATTTATTTATTTGTTTAATAAGTTGTATAGACTATTTTACTAAACTTTATTTCCCCTGTATTGAATAGATTCTGATATTGCTCCTTAGAGGGCAAACCTTTAGCCAAGTGCAGTCACCCTTGGAATAATAGTGATTTAACAGTATTCTCTTTGAGTTTCTCTTTTTCTGACTTCTCTATTAAGTTGCTCTAAATTCCTTTGATATCACAACTATTATTAGCTTTCACTAATTGCCAGCTGACTACTCTATTGTTGTCAACCATTCCCTGGGAAATTAATTGCTCCATAGTGTGATCTTTTAGAATTGAGCTCCTTTCAAAAATACTCTTTGAGACCAGTTTTTGCAGTTTGTTCAGATCTCAGAAGGACTCTTCTTAGCTATCTCTTCTCCATGTTCTCTCTGGTAAATCTCAAGATGGTTTACGATTTAGCTTTCTATTTTTCTAGAGCTACGTTTTTAATTGCTTATCACTTGTTGAAGCCAAGGGCCATGAGAGTTATAGTAATCTCTACCTATTGCACCTGGGCTGGAGTTTCTGGCTTATAAGTGGGTTCTGAGAGGAGGGAGAGAACCCAAGATCTCTCAGATATTCTTGCTTGAAATAGATTATCTAAAACATGGATCCAGGCTAAGGTATTTCTTGGAACTATACTGTCGCCCTCAACGGATACCAAGCAGGGAAGGGATCCTGTGTTTTATTGTCTTTGCCTTTTTGGAGTGGAACTTCTGTTAGGTTAAATTTGGGTTGAGGAGGGGAAAAGAAAAGAGAGGGTAAGTTGTTTAAATTCATCAGTGTCTCACTATTCTTACTGAGATTTAATATATTTTATTGAATAAATGTTTACTTATTTATTTGCTATATTCCCTTAGGACAATTTACAGACATTTTAAATGGTTGTTTCACTGGGGAAAGGATCCAAAGAATCCTGATAACTGTATTCTGGAAATTATTTCCCCAATATGATTCTATTCAAAGCTACTACTTTTCTCAAAACTCAGCCATGAGTGTCCATCCCAGTGACCTGCTCCCTGTTTTCCAAACATGTCAAGTATATTCTTACCTTCTTGAGCATACTCCTGCCTGGCCTTTTGTACCTGCTGTTTGCTTTGCTAGAATTTTTGTTTGTTTGTTTCCTGAGATTCCCATGGTATTTTCTCAGTAATACTATCCTAATCTAGCCTACATGAAAAGCAGTTCATTCATGTCTCTAGTGTTTTAGTTCTGTATTATCTATCTCTACTTATAAAAGAATATAAGCTTCATGGAATTAGGGACTTTCTTCTCTTCACAGAGCACATATTTGTCACTTTCAGAATAATACCTTTTTTTAAAAATCTCTTATTATTTTCTTCTTTTGGCAGTTGGATGATCACTAGAGATTTTATTAACCTGTTTTATTTGCAGCTATGTGTGTTCATATGACTATATTTTTGTTACATTTTTAAGTGATCAAAAGTAATAAGTACAACTAAAGCTTGAAGTGCTTAAATGATAATTACATTCCCTTAGTTTTCACATTTTTCCATTCCCAAGGGCTGGAATGCCTCAGTTATATGCATGGCTGACAGTGTATCTGAAAATGGTGAGGCAAGATTTAATGATTTTTATAGAGCAAAGCTGCCCCACCAGCTAACACTGGTCATCATGGGAGAAATGTAAACTTCTCTCTTATTGAAGTCATTATAAGTTTAATCTCTTACTATATCTTACTTACCCTAATTTGTAGAACATCAATGAAAATATTTTGAATGAAGAAGTGAATAGATGAAGCCAACTTTAAAAATCTGAAAAATGGAAAAAATTGCTTTCTTTTATTAATTTTGTTTTAGATCTGCTAGTTAATAACAAGGACAACTGTAATCTTCCTACTTGGTTCCTCATTTTAATTCAAATGACTTTACTATTTCATCATACAAATGAATGTTACTGACTCCTCTGTTAAGTAGTCTCCACTCTCAACATGCAGCGCAACAACGGGCTTGATCTCACAACCCTGGGATCATGACCTGAGCTGAAATCAAGAATTAGATGCTTAACTGACTGAGCCACCCAGGCGACCCATATTTAGTGTTTTGTAATTAAGTTTGATATTAGTTTGTTGATGCCATCTACAGATAATATTTTGGATATATTGGGTTAAATGGAACTATTAAAATTAATCTCATCTATTTCCTTTACATCTTTTAGTGTGGCTAGTAGACAATTTACAATTATTTTATGGCATATGTTATATTACATTGGATAGTACTGCTCTAAGGTAATTTTTCTAGGTGAATATTAAAAGTTACTTCTTCACTGGAGCAGAAAAATCAAGAGTTCATCCTGGCTACCTTATGTTTCTGTAGATAATTTAGTCTTGTTCTCCTTGCCATTATATTATAAAACATATAGCCAGACATAAATGCAGAATTGTTTATGGATTCATATCACCAGAGATATCTCAGTACTCATTCATCCCTTGATGAATGATGATGAGCAAATCTTAGTGCCTAAGTAGTTTTATATAGTAGTAATATGGAAACTAATATTACATTAAATTTACTATGTTTTCAGAAGTATAAGTGAATTCATGAGTCATTTTTTCTTTTCTTTATGGCAAAAAACTAAATGACAATTCCCCCTTCCTTTTCTTCAGCCCCATGTTGTTGTGTAAAAAACCTCAGGAGAAATTTATTAGTGAATGTGAAACAAAATGGATTTATATACAGAAAGGATATAAAGACAGGCTCTTTAAGGATCTCTTTTTTCAGCCTGAAACTAATAAAACAGGAATGCTTACACATTGGAAACATGTAAGTATAATTATTTTATTACTTTATTTTTTTTATTTAAGATACTCTAATTATAATTTATGTAGCTTTAGTAAAAGTTTCTTCATTCTCTTTTAAATATTTTCCATTACATTGTTAATATTCTGAGATTTTTCTCAATGAAAGAAAAGTTATAAAAGTACAAATATAATTTATGTGGTATATTATTCTTTTTTGGTATATTATTCTCATAACCATTTTATAATTTATGCTTTGTATATATTTTTTCTTATATCAATTATTGAAAGTAGCTTTTAATAATAATATAAAAGTCTCTGTAGTAGCTGAAAACATAAAAATATAGTTTACTAAAGACTGATAATACTATATATAGCATAGTATTCATTCAATATCTTATGCTAAATTATGTATTGTTTTGAGGACACATAAAAAATAAAACTTTTATTAATTGAATGCCTACTATGTATAAGGCACTGTGCTAGATATTTTGCATGTGTTCCACAACACTACAAGATAGGTATTTCTCATTTTTATAAATAAGGAAAACTAATGTTCTGATGGGTTAAGTGACTTACCAAAAGTCACACAGTTGAGGGGCATTGCTAAGACTTAACTCCAGATATTCTGACTCCAGAGTTTGTGCTTTTTTTATCCTTAGAGTTTTTTTTTTTTTTTAATTTGGATATTAGATACTGGTAGAAATGAAGACTTGATTATGCAGTATAATTAACTAGAGAAAACTTTTAATAATGTGAAACAGTTTGTGATAAATAAACTTTCACACGTGGACCTGTTTCTAAATACCTTGCACTGCAAGTCTTTCCATTATATTAACACAGTTAGAAAGGACTGTAGTAGGTCCAGACTGTCATTAGTCTGATTTCAATGTTATTGAGGACATGTATTCTAGAAATAGTACAGGAATATATTCAAGCCCTCAAAATCCACAAAAACTATCCATTGGATAAAAAAAACAACAACATAGGTTTAAAAGGCAGAGGTATCCTATTAAAAACTTCTTCATTAGCATGCAGTACCAACTGTATTAATTTTCTCTAGATGATATTATGTTGTATAAAATTATAAAGTCCATGTGAAGTATCTTTAGGCCCTCTATGTGGAATATAAACTCACTGATTTAGGCATGTTACTTGCTTTTTAAATGTGCTTTATGCAATGCAGACTTTCACTGAATATTGTATATGGTACATATCCAATTGATAACTAATTTGGATATATATATTTATATATTTATAAAATACTTGCACTCTCATATATATATGAGAGTATATATCTCATAGATTTATGTACATATACATAGCTATATATCCATATGCAAAATCTTATATACATATATGGATATATGTTGTATTATGGCAAGTGACTACTATAAACAGGAATAAAATATTCATATTGTGGAGGCATTTTATTTGTTATCCATGAAGTTACATAGAATATATCATTGTCAAATCTTTGAAAATATTTTGAAAGTTAAGAAATTTTGGAAAATATATTTGTTATAAGGAGTTTTCTAAAGCTCTTTAATATTATTGATAACTCTACTAACTACATCACTATGTTAACTATTTTTTCATATTCTATAAATTTGTACATTTTTCTATGCTTTTTCACTGTTTATAGCTACTATTCATAAAGCATTATAGAAGGTGTCTTGAGCTCAGTTTCTTAGAGTAATTGAAATGATCCTTAATTGTAAAATTCACCTTTGAATCTTTACTTCTTCTGTATTAAATTGTTGTTCCATCTTCTAGTGGTTTCATTTGGAGTCTCCTATTTAGTTCACTAACTTGGTGTACTATTCATTTGTTATTTTTGTGAGTTACATATCTAGTCATTAGAAACTTGGTGCTTGGTTATTTAGAAACTATGGTGAGAAAAAGTGATGCTATAGAGTGCCTAAGAGAACCTAGGATCAAAAAATGTTTTAAAAGTTTAAGAGTAGGGTAAAGGGAGGAGATAATAAAGTATCAGTATTTAATACTAGGAGTCCATTTAAAAAAATGCTGCGAGTAAAGTAATGGAGAGGATTAGTCAAGAGTAGAATCAAAATTTTAGTAATTAGGTAAATAATTAGTGTCTGTCTTTTCCTGTTTGGGGATTAAATGCACTTAGTCTAAAAGGCATAATATTTTCCATATTCATGGTAACCTAAAATGGAAAGAGCTAGAGGACTGAGTTCAAGTTACATTTATGTAAGAAAGGCTGAGCAGTAAAGCCAGAGGTCCATATAAATATCCAGAAATTACAGTGCACACTTAAGCTATTAAAGGGGATACAGAACCAAAAGTCAGAATTCATGAGTAAGGAATCTGATGAAAAAAAAATGAATCATAGGAAGTTGAGGATCTGGAATAATTGCTAGGGACATTATCCATGGTTTACATGGTCAGATGGTGATTGTTCCTCTTGAAAAGGAGGAACATAGATACAGAATCATGGTGGTCCATTAGATCAAGTTTTAGGGAGACATATATTATTATAATTGATTTTAGGGAAGTTTTGATACTGTTAGATGAATTTTGCTGGGACACTGAAGAATATTTGAAATTTTCTTTGACATAATCAACCCTTTTCCTCCAAGGTTATTGTGGAAGATGTATATACAGGGAGTAATAGCAAACAAAGCAGTTTCTAACTGGGGTGTTGGCCTGAAAGTCCATTGCAAAATTTTAGAAACCAGGGCTAGACTATGAGATATTCTTCATCATTTATGCTTTGTTGACTTTGTATTATTGTTTCACTTATTTCCTATCTTGCAAACATGAATTTTAGAGGGGATATAGTATGAGAGAAAGTCACACCCATTGTAGTGAAAAGGAAAAAACGATTTGCAGGAGGGGAAAGCAATTTGCAATATATTTATCTCAGAGGCAGTCTAGCAGCTCTTTTCCCTCCTCACACCTTTACATCTGAAGCTTCCATAAGCTGGTTTAGTCATATGTTGTTAGGAAGGAGAGAAAGCATCTAAGAGGTAAAAACAACAACAACAACAACAACAACAAACAAAAACAAAAAAACGATGGCTGGGAACCTTAACTGTTTCAACCTCTTGGAAAGAAAGAACAAATGTATCTTGTAGATCTCAATCTTTGACAACTTACCTCCTAGAATTGTGATCTTTTTTTTTTCTTAGAACTTGAGCAACACTTTCCCTTCTTGAAGCATGAAAGTGGGCATTACATACCTTTTATCTTGACTCATTTTCTGGAGAAGGTCCATATGTTTTCCCCAGTTAGCAACAAAATGAGGAGGGGGGTCAATAAAGCAATCCAATTCAATTTCTCTGGAAGGGATTTCTTACTTGGAACCACTTTTAATACTTTGAATGTTCATATCTTCCTTTATGCCCCTGTATGATTCCTAGAAACATTGGACATAATCTAATATGACAGTCATCTCTTCTAAAGTAAGATTTGCTTTAAAAATGCTGATTTGGTTGAATTTTTGAATATTTTTAAATTTTTTCCCTTGCTTCCAAATTTTATTTTTCTCATAACTAAGACTGATGATATATACATGCCATATTGAATGCCATTTTTGTAAAACAAAATAGAAACAGTCTTCAAATACAGTCCTATTAATGTTCTCCATTATTATTAAATATATTTTCCTAAAGATATATAGATAGAGACTTTTCATATTGCCTTCTTTCACTTAGTAATGTGCATTTAAGTTTTGTCCATCTCTTCATGGCTTAATAACTCATTTCCTCTTAACACTAAACACTATTTCATTGCCTGGATATATTACAGTTTATCCATCCATCTATTGAAGGACATCTTGGTTACTTCCAAGTTTTGGAAATTATGAACAGAATTGCTGTAATCGTCCAAGTGCAGGATTTTGTGTGGACATAAATTTTCAGATTGTTTAGGTAAATACAGTGGAGCATAATTCCTATATTATATGATAAGAATATATCTAGTTGTTGTTTTTTTTTTTTAAGATTTATTCACTCATGAGAGACACAGAGAGAGGTTGAGACACAGCAGAGGGAGAAGCAGGCTCCTCACAGGATCCTGATGTGGGACTCAATCCCTGAACTGGGATCACACCCTGAGCCCAAGACAGACACCCAACTTCTGAGCTACCCAGGTGTCCTGAATATATATAGTTTTGTAAGAAAGCTGCAAAAGGTCTTAAAAAGTGGCTGTACCAGCAATGGATGAGAGCTCCTGTTGCCCCATAACTTTGCTAGCTGGTGTTCTAGACTTTGGCTATTCTAATAGATATTTAATAATATATTGTTGCTTTAACTTGCAGTTCCCTAATGCCATGTGGTGCTAAACATATTTTCATGTTTACCTGCCACCTGTATATATCTTTGGTGAGCTGTAGTTCTCTTTTGACAATTAAAGAAGTGAGATGATTTATCACATGGCCTATGTGAGTAAGAGGAAGGAAAAGGGCTCCACTTAATCAAGGTTACTGTGCAGTGTACAAGTGTATTTACTCACAGTCTATGTAGATGATATTCCCTGGGGTTATGAAGAACACACCGCACATGGAGAGATGGAAAGATGAGTTTGCCCTAATTTTATAAATCCAAATAACTAATCATATTTGAGGACTTGTGGTGTATGTGTGCGCCTACTTTAAATTTAGGTAAATATGGGAGTAAGGGGAGAGAATAATCAGAATAATAATCATATTACAAGCCAAGAAATATTGAATTCACTTCTGCCCTCTTTGTCTAGTTTAACAGTAGATGGCACCATATAGAAAATATAGGGAGAAAAAAAAAGAAAATATAGGGATGGTTGATGTTAGATTCAGGAGATGTGGATTTGGTTACCTCATTTTAACTATGTGGGATGTTAAAAAGAAGCTTAGGGATAGGTATTTTATTTTTAAATTTCACTGTTTTGTGAAATAAGATTGCTTTCTTATACTGGAAATGGACCTTTATTCTCGGTGTGTTCCTGTCATGTTGTTACAGCTTATATATTCCCCCCCCAAAAAAGCTTTGTGATGACATTCTTTTAAAAATTGTCCTTTGTCATTATCTGTCATTTTGGGGCCCATTCAGCAATTCAGTTCATTTCAAATGAGTATTTTTTGAATATTTACAATGTCCTTAGCACTGAAACAAATTCTAAAGCCTTAAAACATTATAATCAAACAGGTTCTATGCTGGAACTTTTAGGGAGAAAGGAAAGAGAGCTAGAAAAACTCTCTGAATAGAGACTGATTATATAAAGTGTGTAACTGCTGGGAATATACAAATTCAAATCTATTTTAGTCAGTTGCATATATCTCATGGGTCTGACTGAAGGAGATGGAGTTGTCCTGAGTATTAAGACTTCTTGGAAATAGTGGCTTTTAGTGGTAGGTGGAAGTATGATATATTAGAAGGATGTATAAAGACAGATACTAGGGCTGCCCATGGCTAAGGATAATTTAATTTAAGCTTCATTCAGCCCTCTTTTGGGGTCCAAAGAAGCAATAATAATGGTTCAAAAGTGAAACTATAGCTTAATGGCTTTGTTAGCACTTAGGAGACTAAATTTAGTCATTTAATAAAGTTTTACAGGTATTTATTTTATGCTTTTTAGATATCATTTTCTCTGCCCATCATTGACAGTAAAAATAAAATAAATAAAGCATGTCCCCTTTAATCAAAGATTTTACTGAGAATAAAGAGAGAAGATTTGGAACCAGATGAATAAGGACAGAAACATACAAGGATAATTGTGGTTGCTCAGATGCAAGGAGTGTCATTAGCTGAGAGCTCCAGCTTTTAGGTTTTTTTCAGGGTTCAGATCTGCTTTCAAGCAGAGGTCACACTATTTTCTCTAGGAAAATTCCAGCCAATTATTGAGTACGGCAATGTTGCAAGGACCTGGCCATTTCTGCTCAGTGTAGGATTTTCAGACAGACAGACTTTTCTTCAGAGTTCAAGGGTGATTGGCAGAAAGTTTGGCTTTCTCCGATTAATCCACTTCCTCCATTTTCCTTTAACAGATGTTGCTTCCCAGTAAACCTCTTGAATACTTAACTCTGTCTTGGTATCTCCTTTCTAGAACAATCAACCTGTGACTGTTTATTGTGCTTAGCACCATAAGATGACGATAGGAAAGATTTGAAACCTAGCAATTTCAGAATTAATTTTGAAAAGCAGCAAGTGGACACTAGTTTAATATATAATCTGAGGTGAAAACTTTGGGAGTTGCTAAGGTCAGTAGGAAAAAGAGAATTGAAAAAAAAAAAAAAAAGAGAAGTGAACAGAGGATTCACCTAAATAGCATAACACATCTGGAAAAGGTAAAGAGATAGGAACAATAAAGTACTGATAATATTGCTCAACAAATACTTTGGTGCATTGAAGTGAATAAAGGAAAATTAAATGACTTAAACCTGAGACAGATAGAAATCTAGGGAAAAATATTAAGGGGATCCTTTTAAATTATTGCAGATGATAACTGTATTGGCATCTTTTAACACATTCTTAAAAATGTCAGTTCTGTTGGTCCCATTCCCATACATAAAAGCCTTAATATAAATAATATACAATAATTTTATCTCCTAGGAGTCACAAGACCAATATAAATACACATATAAATACAAATTGCTTTATTAATATTTCTCAATGAAGTATCCATCCTTTTTATTATTGAGAATTATGTTTTTCATAATCATAGCTCCAGCTCAACTTTCACATAGAACATTCACAAATCGGCAGGCTATCCTGACCTTCTAGAGCCAGTTAGAGAACTATATGCTACCCTGCCTGACCTTTTAGAACCAGCTGGGGAACAAATGACAATTACTGAATTTTAACAGAAAATGCAATTGTGTTTGTGTACATATCCATAGACTTCCTTTTGTTAAAATATATAATTTGGATATAATCTTTTGCTCTACATAAAAAAGACATTTCCATGCACTACAATGAGTGTTTCTGCCTGAACCATTTTCTGGAGAGGCAAGAAATCTATGCAGTACCCTTAAGGTTGGCTCTCTCCCTTCATTATTCAGTTTCTCCCATCTTTTTGGGCAACTGACTCATAGGGGAAGCCTAATTTTATAAAAAGCAAAAAATTAGCTGACGTTTATGTTCGTCAAGTATTTTCATTTGATATCACCAGGCACTAAGGATTGCCATCAATATTGGGTCACCTGAAAGTTCAAAACTGGAGATTTTATGGATTATCCAAGTTTTGGTACATGTTAGGACTGTTCACGTATATCCCACGGTATAGCCTTTGAGTTTGAATGTGGGCAGTACCCCTCCTTGGGTGGACATGGGCTTTGATTTTTTTTGACTCCTGACCTCCTGAGCCATCAAATGTATAGTTTAGCTTATAAGTTGTTTCTTCCTGATCTACAGATATTATTAGAGTAAAAGCAGTTTTGAGTGTTGAGCTTACTACTCTGGGATCTTGCCTTCTCTTAAATTTCGACTTGACCAATCCTAATTTTATTGATAAATATTTCCTGTTTTTCAAAGACTTTAAAAAAATCTTTCATCTGGCTTTCTTGAACTTCAGAATTGGCCCAAGTTTATATCCTACTGATGCTGGACATGGATGTTTTGACTCCATATTTTCTATTATTAAGTAACTAGTACATTTTCCTTTGACCTGATAACCATCTTCTTTTTTTAAAGTATATTTTAAATATCAAGTCTGTTTTACTTTATATTGATTTTAAAATATAATTTTAAGTGTAACATTATTATACAGTGCTTCTTCTTACCACTACCATGAGCAGTCTCTATGTTTTTTATTACTTTCTGAGATTTGGCAGTAATTAATCAGTATTTTAGGGAATATTAATTGTCTAATAATCATCAGTCCTTTTTTTTTACAAGTTCTAATAGCTCTTTATTTCAGTTTTTTTAAATACATTTTTGTAGGTTCCTGTTTGTTCTAAGTAATCTAACTTGAAACTTGATTTGTTATGACTCCATAGATGATGCTAAAAAATTCATATTTAGGATTCAAAAAGAGAGAAAATATATTAAAATCTTGTTAATTTCAAATGAAATTTCCAAGTGTTATAGTTAATAATAAATGTGTTGTTTTACACACATTTTGTTATTTTTCTGCTTCAATTTTCAAATGCTAAAAAATAATCTGCATATTTAATTGGCTTTTTTGCTTACATTGTTAAATTATCATAAACACTAAAATTGTTGCAGTTTTTTTTTTTTTTAAACTTAAATCCTAAAATCACCTGAAAATTTTTAATGATTTTTCTCAGGTCTCTTTTCATTATATTAATTATTTGGTGTACTTCAAATATTTGACATTTCATTATAACTCTGACAAGCACTACTGAAACTGAATTGTCAACTCTACAATATTTTTTATAACATCTCCACTGAGATATAATTCGCATAACCCAAAGTTCATCCTTTTGAAGTATTCGATTCAGTGGTTTTTAGTATATTCACAGACTGTTGCAATCATTACCATTATCTAATTCCAGAACATTTTCATTACCCCAAAATGAAATCCCATACCATTAGCAGTTGTCCTTATGGACCCTGGCAACCATTAATCTATCTTCTATATCTATGACTTTGCTTATTCCAGGCATTTAGTATAAATGGAATAATAAAATGTGTGTCTTTTGTGTCTGGCTTCTTTCACTTAGCATAATGTTTCCATCATCAATGAGGTAACATGTATCAATATTTCATTAATTTTATGGCTGAATAATATTTTATTGTGTGACTGTGCCACATTTAGTAATCTATTCATTAATTGGGTTGCTTCCAATATATGGATATTATTAATAATGCAACTGTGAGCATCCATATACCAATATTTGTCTGGACATATTTTTCAGTTTTCTTGGCTAGATACCTGGTGGAGTTACAGGGGGATAATAAGGTAATTCTACATTTAATTTTTTGAGAAAGCACCAAACAGTTTTCCATAGCAATTGTATCATTTTATATTCATATCATCTATGTATGAGAGTTCTACTTTCTCCAAATCCTCATCAACACTTGTTATTATT
This sequence comes from Vulpes lagopus, assembly GCF_018345385.1. Lineage (NCBI taxonomy): Eukaryota > Metazoa > Chordata > Mammalia > Carnivora > Canidae > Vulpes > Vulpes lagopus. The sequence goes on from NC_054826.1 coordinate 161,223,209, forward strand.
TGTATTTTTGATTATAACCAGCCTGGTGGGTATGAGGTGGTACATCACTGTGGTTTAAGCTTGTATTTCCCAATAACTAATAATAATGAGGACCTTTTTATGTATTTATTGGCCATTTGTATATCTTTTCTGGAGTACTATCTATTCAAATACTTTCATCATTTTATATGGTTCTTTTTATTGTTGAGTTATAAGAATTCCTTATATATTATATTTTCCCTTATATATTCTTGATACAAGTCTCTTATATATGATTTGAAAATATTTTTCCCATTATGTAGATTGTCTTTGACATTTTTAACGATATCCTTTGAAACACAAAAGCTTTTAATTTTGATAAAATTGATCTCTTTTTTCCTTTATCACTTATATTTTCCATGCAAATATAAGAAACAATTATTTGAACCAAGATCTTAAATATTTCTATGTGTTTTTCTAAGAGCTTTATAATTTTATCTCTTCTATTTAAGCCTACAATTAATCTTAAGTTATTCATTATATAGTATGAATTAGGAATCCCACATCATTATTTTATATGTGTATATGCAGTTGTACAGCACCATTCTTTGAAAAAAAAATCCTCGTCCTTCTGTTGAATTATCTTGGTATCCTTGTCAGAACTAAATTGACCATACGCAAGGGCTTATTTCTGGACTCCAAGTTCTATTCTATTGATCTATATGTCTACCCCCACACAATCACTTGGCATTGCAAAGTTCTTGTTATTTAAATAATATGTTACTGAAGAAAAAAGTCCAGTATCCTAAGAATCTTCAATAATATCGTTTGAATAATGTTACAATTAAGGTTAAAATCTATTACCCTCAAATTTGTGTTTTATATCGTTAGACTCAAAAACTAATCAATATGCAAACTCCTCCCATGTGTACAAATGTTATATTGTTTACTTCCAAGCATTTTGAAAGTCTGCAATTTTAATATTCATGCATAGATAGAAAATCAGATATGGAGAGTTGATACGGAGAGCACGTTTCTGAAAGTTGACAAATGGAAAGAATCTTCAAAGCCCTTAGAAACAATTGATGTTTTTTCATCCTTAGGACACTGATTTATCCCACTGATAAACTATATGGTTTAGTGCAGATTTCATGACCTTTATAATCATAAAATCAGCTTTGCCTCCATACTTTAAGGCAATAGATACATACATAAGTTTATACATACAAATAAGTATCGATATAGATACCTTTTAGGAGTGTTAAAACTTGGTTTCAAATTTCAAATTTTTATGTTCTTTAATGCTTTCATTTTCCACCTTAGCATGCCTTAGGGAAATGAAGAATGGAGTTTTTTTCGTTCATTAAGAATTTGTTATTTAGATGAGGTAATAGAATAATGACCAACATGTCTATATAATTAAGCATCCAGTGTGTGGTGGAACATATAAAAAACTGAATGTCAAAAAAGATCAAGGAAAACATTTAGAAAATATATTGTCAAAGCTGTGGAGGTAAGAATCAGCTTGGCAGATATGTGAATAGAAAGGAAGCTATCCTCACTATACATACTAAGAGATTTATGAGAGGATTCGTGGAAAGTAAAGTTGGGTAGGGCTGTTGATGAACATTTTAATTTTCACTTGAGTGCTGAAAATGATTATTTGGCAAGCAGTAGTCTCTCTGTGCCTTTTAATATCATTGTGCCTTTATACCTGTGAAGTTACTTAGGATTAGTAAGTTACATTTGTTATTCAAACTTTTGTATAGGATAGTGGGTGACCACATGTTATGATGGTTATTTAATTGCTTTATTTATGATATAAAGAGGAGAGTAAATAGTGAAATCTTATAGCCACCAGACTAAAGTTATTCTGATAATGAAATATCATAGACAGATGACAAGAAAATGTAGGAAGGTTTCCAGATGAAAGATGAAAGAGCATAATAGAGATTGTAGATTTCAGTAATTGATGGGCCTTTTAGCATTTTATTTCATTTTATCTTTTCAATGTATTTTGCTCATTATTCTGTTATAAACAGTACACTTCAGCTGGTTTAGTCTCCAGTCTCCTTGTTCATTCTTACCTGTTTGCCCCATGTTTTCCTTACATAAATTGTCATCTACGTTTTTGCATCTGTCCAATTCATGTTTCCAGTTTCTTCAAGATGCTTTACAATGAGCTCAAACTTCTGATGATACTTACCGTTTTTACAATATCATTCAAATTGGAACTTTTACATTTTATCTTGTTATTCACAGGACAAGATACATTATTAAATAAAGTAAAATTGGTTAGGTTAAGAAAGAATTTGAGCTTGACCACTGGATTAGTACAGGTGACACAGAGTGGTTCTGGTTCTAGGAACTAGGAAAGGAGGGTCAGTTTGGTAAGTAGCTCCACATCTAATGAGTACCATGAGCTCTATTCACTGTCACATGACTAGCAACAATTGATGAACTACTGTGAAAAACTTAGCAGCATTGAAATCAGGTCAGGTTAAAATAGCTGGTATTAATGAGGTCTAACCTCAGGTATCAAAGCTTAGACACTACGTTAAAGGATTGTCTTAAGAAGAAAACTGGTATTAAAGATTGCATTTCTAGAACGACGGCTTGGGAAATGGCCCAAGGCAGATGTTGAGTTAGAAATGGGAACATTGCAAAGGCAGATAAAGTGATGTGGGCTCACGAAAGAGATAAAAATATAATAATTACCAGAATTATGTGTCAGGCTTTGAGCAAAGGTAAATTAATAGGGAACTCTAAGTATTGGTCCAGAGAGGCTAATTGTCTCTTATCTTAGGCCCTAGAATTGAAAAGAGAGGGGAGTGTGTATGTTGGGGATTTAGTAGCTCCAAAGGAGGGAGTGATTACAGGAACAGAATGTATCTCACCAGCAGGTTTTTCTTCAAGACAAAACTATTGCTGTGTATTGTGAGAGATTCCAGTATTAGAATTAACTATATTTGATCTTGCTATGAATTAGCTATTGAAAGCAAAGTCTCCTCTTTTTTATAGATAGAACTAATATATAAAAGCATTGTTTTGTGTCCTCCCTCCAATTCACCTCCATTCCAGCACGTTGCCTTCTTTCTACAATATGCCATCAGATGGTCTGTACACAAAGTAAGCACTAAAATGCCTTCATTCATTCACCTTAAGTTCGTGGCACCAAGGCCAAAACCTCCTTCCCAGAATATCCTTTTTTTGTTTGTTTGTTTAAGAATAAGATTATTCCCAGAATTGTACCTCTTTAACTCTCTGTCTTCACTTTAGCTTGCAGCATCAAAAAAAAAAAAAAAAAAAAAAGTCATTGGGACACCTGTGTGGTTCAGCAGTTGAGCGTCTGCCTTCTGCTCAGGGCGTGATCCTGGGGTCCAACATCAGGTTCCTTGTGGGAAAGCCTGCTTCTCCCTCTACCTGTGTCTCTGCATCTCTCAGTGTTTCTCTCATGAATAAATAAATAAAATCTTTAAAGAAAAAGTCCTTGATAATATCCCAAAACCAAGATTTGGTCTTTATCAATATCAGGAAAAACTGATTCTCTGATTTAACTGCAATATTATTACTATAATTTTTCTTGTGTATGTTTCTATTTAAATTTATTTACACACTGCCTTTGAAAGTGACTTTTATGGTAATGTCTCTACACAGAAAATAAATCTTTTATGACAAGTTGTATTTTATTTTGTTTTTGCCACCCTTTATCTAGCACAGTGATATGCACATAGGAGGCACTTAACAAATATTAACTGATTTAAAATGCTGTGTTGCATTTAAAAGAAGTAAAAGCTCTACTTATATTATTTTGAGTTATAACTCATGGAGTAATTTTAATATATTTTCTTAAATACTATTTCACTGTGCTACTATGAAAAAAGTAGTTAATGGAAGTCTGCTTATCATTGAGCTCTTTCTATGTGGGAGAAAGAAATAAAGTTATCATTGAAAGAAGACAGATGAAAATAAGATGCAAGTCAAAAATAAAACAGCACAAGAAGATCTTAGGTTATGAACTATGTAAATAAAACGATTTCTTGCCAGTGCTGTTATGCTAGAACTTAGAATACTTTTCAAAGATAAAGAAGATAAAGGGGTTACTCCATACTGTGGTCATAATAATAAAATTCATTATTCCAGAAATAATACAAGCTGATTATATAAACAAAATAAAATAAAATATATAGATAAAATAATGTATATTTTTAATGGATAATTAAAGAAAATGAAAATGGAGAGCCTTAACTTTTCACAGCATGTTTCTTTTTGATACTGTTAGAGGTAGGGTACTTTGTATAGGGACAATTGATCTGACTCACTGTGCCAGGTAATTTTTTACCCCAGATCTTAACAGTGTTGATAAATCTTGAAAATACTAGTTCAGAGACAACATTCAAGTCTTATGCAAGATCTATATTTTTTGAAATTGGGGCATAGTCCTTGTGTGGGAAATAGCGTATATTCTCAACTACTAAATATGTAGGAAATGCACATACTACGCATTTCTTAAACATCTTAATGGAGAGTAGAGGTAGGAGAAAATATATAAAGAATGTATTTCCTTTTCAGTTTTAACTTTTGAAATATTTTAAATATTTCAATATTTAAATGTTGAAATATTTAAAAAACTATCATTCATACTTTTAGGTTTCTTGCTATCACAGGGAGCCATGATTATTAGGATTTGTGAGTACTTAAAAGGGTATCGAGCTCACTGTCCTCAAGGGAATGTGTAATGTTTGCTCACTATCATTAACTAATGGTATATACCTCAAGAGTTTACCTATTTTTCTTCCCATCTTTAAATTTTATCACTGTATTTTTCTTCAGGGTAAAAAAAAATTATGGGTCAATTTTCACTGAAGTGGGCTGGATTTATGTATTCACCTCTCATCAGTGTCAAAAGGAGTTGTGCACATCATTCCCTGGACAACAGGATGAAAACCTGTCTCTCATTGGACACTAGGGATATCAGCTGTACACACAAGATAAGTGTAAAGTTGAAAAGAGAAATGCACTTAGTAATTCATCCAAGCCAGCATATTTTAGCAGTTTGAAACTTGCATGAAAATGATCATGAAATTATTTCCTCATACAAGAAAGCTAATATTACTGTTTTTAAATCCAGTGAAATGTACCCTCATAAAAATTTTGCTTTACAAAGACTGATAATTCAAAACTTTTCCAGCTGTCCACCCTTTTCTAATAAAAAAACATAACAAAACCAATAAAATGATCATTCTTTACCACTTACTTAGAATGAATTTTTATTTGTTCAAGGAAAGAGAGAGCAGCTATTTCAATGTATTTCAATATTGGTCTGTGCCTTGAAGGACAAAAATTAGTGTTTTAGGAGTCATCTAGAAGTTGACATGCAATTTTCTTAAAACTGATTTAGGTACCATGACTTAGAAAATATTAACTATTGAATCACTCTGATGCTCTCCGGTCTATTTAAGATAGTTTTATAGATATTTCATCTAAGCACAGTGTTTAGTGACCATATTCGCCTGTAAAGCCTGGAGGGACTCATCGTAAACTGCAGGCATTTCTTTATATTTCAGTTGTTATTTAATGAAATACAAGGATTTTGGCAATACCTCTTCTAATAGTTTATGAACCTAGAATAAACCTGTTTGTATCTTTCAAAGTTTTGGTGACTACAGTTTTGATCCTTTTATTCAGCCACAGAAATATTGGACCTTATGTAAATAGTAAACTCTGGACCATGGCTGAAATATTTCCAATAAGAGAGTAGGGCTGAGGTTGTTAAAGAAGCTGTGCAGAATACTCTGAAGTCAGATAGACAGATTTGTGCTGGGGCTAAGGAACTTTGGGGCTGGCCGCCCAGATCAGTGATTGCACTTACTGAGTCTGTCTGTCTGTCTGTCTCTCTCTCCCCTGCAGTCCTCAGCACATATGTAGCATTCAGGAGGAAGGAGCATAATTATACTGCATTTGAAACAGCCATTTTAATCCTCAGTATTGTAATAAAAGCTTATATGAAGGAACATTTACTAATGCTCTAAAGTCCCAAATGAGATTACTCCCAGTTGCAGGCGGCTGAAACCTCAGTTTTAGAAAATATTACCCAAGTAATTGTTACTGAATCAATTTGATAGTTTATCAATATGTATGTATAAAGCATATTTAAATTGATTATAATACGCTTTACTTAGAAACATAATTGTGTATATATTACTTTGTTAATTTATTGAGGGGTGCATGTGTATATGTATATGTTTGATAAATATAACCCCTTCTTCAGATTCTAAACACTAATTTAAAGCACAGGCCCTCTAAACTGGTGGATTTGTTTATGGTGTTTAGGGTAAAGAAGAGCAACATAAACATTAGTAAAATATTGGCAGTCCCTATCTCTTCCTTTTTCTCTTTAGATAAATGTGCGCATTGTTAAATACACATAGAAACATAAACTCTTGAGCTTGTGTGTTACTAGTAAGGAACAGTTGTTGGGTTTTTTGTTTTGTTTTGTTTTTTGGTTTTTGTTTGTTTTTCCTTTAGAAAATTCTCTTTGTTGTCCATCATTAAATTTTATATCACCATATGAACTTGTCTCGTCTGGTGATTACTTAAACAGTCTTAACTTATATTGCTAATATCATTTCAAAATGATTAGATACACTAATTAAAATATCATAATCAATTAACACATAAGGTTTAATAAAGTGCAGATTTTTATTAGGAATGTATTTAGCATTAAGGATCTCAATTCTCTCTCTCTCTCTCTCTCCCTCTCTGTCTCTTTCTCTCTCTCTCTGTAGATATCCTCAGTTTCAGTTTAATCAAATCTTATTAAATAGAAACAAAGTTTTTCTCACTTCAGATGTCTTTATCTTGCTTTTTATGTTTTCCACATCTACATAGAATATTAGATTATGAAATATTTCATTAAGTTACGAAATATTTTGAGAAGTCTAGAATTTAAATATTCACAAAATAATAACTTTGTACTGATATCTAACATGGTGCCATGGATATAGTTGGCACTCAATACATATTTGTTGAATAAACTAATCAAATTTCTCAATCCTTTTTTGTTATTTGTGAGTTGATACTGCAACAGAGGTTGAAGAATCCAATCAAAGTGGTGCAGGGATACCGAGATAAGTAAACCACAGACCCAGTCCTCAGAGAGAATAATTTCTTCTAGGGGTGAGAAATGTACTTAACTATGATATAAGGTAGAGTGCAATAAATGCTTTGAAAGTTATAAACAAAATAATATTTGTAGAGGTATACACTTTTAAAAATGTGTTCTTTAGGTGAACCAGATATTGAATTATTCTTAATTATTGCTATATAATATATTGGCTATTAGTGTAATCAATATATTAGTGAAAAATAGGACTTTGAATAGAATTGCATTGTCATGTAAATAATAATTAAGGAAATAAATTTTTGGAATATTTTTAAAGAAACGTAAATCTGTATACCGTGAAATTTTTCATGTCCTTTATTTACTTTACCTAATACCGATTAATGTTAATGAACTAGCCCTCTCTTCTCTCAACTTGAAATTATACCCTATTCTAAAATCTTTATGGAAGTTTGCAGCATCTTTTTTACTGGGTTTGACAAGCAAGTATCTACAGCAATGGAGCGGACAAAGAGTGGGCTTCAGTAATTTATACATTGGCACCTCTAATCTTGGTAATAATGGACCTCAGACCTTAAGCATTCTTCAGCTGAGGGAGCATACCTTTCTATTATGCTTTTTTCCCCATGTGTTCTTTAAATGGATATTTGCAGCAAAATATAATATTCAGTCACCTTCATTTCCCATGGCTACTTTTTGTATAGAAGAGAAATGTCACACTTCTTTCTATATCTACTATGTGTCCTGTATTTGTTTATCCAGGTCATCTTTTGTGAATTCTCTTCCTCATGTATCCAGAGTATTATCATTTCTAGTCTTCTTTGTTAAGATAAAGTAAGAATGGGATCAAATATAAGATAGTAGAGTTTAAAAAAAAAAAAACAGTTAAGCCTGCCAGTTGCTTCTAGGGGAATATCTTAAAAAGTATTTTTTTCTCACAAAACTTTATTTTAATCATTCCCCTTTCTCTGTTTTTTTTTTTCTTCTGTTAACCAGCACTTAGTCTTAAAAGCAGAGTTCAAGTGGTGCCTGCCATACGTGCATCTCTGTATATTAGCCTCTCTTATGTTGAAGGAATTGCGTGCCAAATTGTTGTAGCCAAACACTAGAGTTAAAGTTTTCATTCAGACAGAAAAGAGCAACTTTTTTTTAGTTTGGGTTTTAGCATATTCCTAAAGTTATTCCTTTGAGTATTATATGGAAAACCTAAGATTTGGATTAGCACTTCTAAAGATGTAGGAAAGAGGACAAAAACAACAGAAACCAGGTGGTAAGATGCCAAAGGACCAGTGACTTCATTGTGATTCTTAAAAGGTTTGAGATTACCCTTGAAATGGAGCCTATTTAGAATGACCATATATAGTGTAGACAAAGCAAATCTTTGATCAGTTACAGTATAAGTGGTATAGGAATGCATAGATAATATAACAATGAGTCTTGGTTAACAATCTATTTTGGTTAAAGGCTTATAATTTCCTTTAAAGTTAAAGGGCTCTGATTTGCATAATACATAATGTGAAAACAAAACTACATTCCAAAGGTAATATTTATTTCTATTGTACTTCATCTGTTTAATTGATTGCCCCAGTCAATTGATAATATTTAAAATTTCTGTCTTGTGTTAACTGATTTTGTTCTTTTCCACCTCACCTAAAAATGTCATACACATTTCTTTTATATTATTAAATAATTAGTATAGAAACTTATCATGATAGAGCTAAGAACAAGTCTGCTTATGACATTAGAGATCCCACTTCAAGTTGTATCATTTTATTAATCCTTACTCTTTTTCATATGATGACTCATCTCTGATCTCCATCTAATCATGTTGTCTTTCAAAATTGTGAAACCATTTATCTGAACATATCACTGAAATGCAGATTTATCATATCCAGGATGTTTGGACCTGAATTAATTTTGGCCCTCTTAAAAATGAAATTATATCTGATGTATTCACTTGTCAACTCACACTGCTCCCTAGTGATTATTCCTCTTTTAAGTGCTAACAAACATCCTTAAAACTATTTTCTAAAATTCTTGAGGACCAGTGTTAGGCTTACGGGACGTAAGGTACAATTAATAGAATATACTTTCTGTTTTTGAAAACAAGGTATTTGTTAGATTATCCCCAGTCTTCTGATAACTTTTCCTTCTCCATGATTTTTGAATATTTTTGATTTTGAATAGTAAGTGGGCACATCCTTTTTTCCCCTTATTGTACTGTGTACACAGAGAAGCCCAGTTTCTTTACCTTGGTAGCTCCTGTAAGCCTCAGTTCACTTAGGGCTTTCGATGCTCATCTTCTTAAATTTGTTTCACTGTCTGTCACATATGCAAACTTTGTCATGGATTATTTTATAAAAGCCAAGGAAGGGTAAGTTATTTTAAATGATGAAAAGCAATGGCATGTGGGTATATGGAAAAGGATAAGTGGAAAAACTAAAGAAAATGTATTTTTGAAGGAAACTAGCTATGCATTTAATTTTTAAGTAGAATAAAAATATTAAAATTTTCAACATATAATTTTTAAATTTTATGATTCTAATAATTTTTATGATTAAATTTTATGATTTAAATTTTAAATTTTATGATTTTTGATTCTATATTTTATGATTAAATTTTATGTTTCTAACAATTTTACTTGACCTAGAGATTGAATACTCAGACTTGACAGATATACATTTATTTTGCACATTTCTTTTATTCATTCAGGGGAAGACAAAGGGATTTGTATTAGTAGAAACCGATTGCTCAACATATCCTTACATCCTGAAGGGTCTATTTCTATGGTTGAAATAGAATTTGGGGTTATTTTAATGCACAATGAATTGCATTGTTAGTACAGAAAGACAGCAGTTATAAAAATAGAGCAAAATTTATAGAAGCAAGAAACATAAGAATGATGATGCAGAGGACTAATTGAAGAGGACTGATGGAGGAATTTAAGGTTGAAAAAGCATTTAGAGTTGGTTGTTACATGTTTGATTGCAAAACAGTGGTCTATATTACTTTTGTAATACTTTGTTTAATAGAAAGAATTAGCCCAAATGAAAATAGAAGCAACATTACTTGAAATAATGTTATATTTCGATATAACATTGATATGTGATAATGTGTTTATATAATTATTCTTGACAAACTTAGGAAAATCTTAATATAAGGAGAATATATAAGCTCAGAAGTAACTGCTTATTTGTCTTTCTAGCAAAAACTAATATTTTTGTAATGTGAAGACTGGAAGGAAATAATGTGTAAGAGTTGACTAGTGGATTATTAGTGAAGAATAATAACAGATTCATTCCGGGACCACATAACACCTACCACCTATCATGAGCATTAAAAAATCCTTGCACCATGAATCATTACATAAAAACAAATTGTTTTCAATAAATTAGAAAAAAATCACATACAATTTAAAAGATAGAAATTCAAGGATATTAAGTTAACAATATCTGTTCTGTACAGTATTGGAATTGGGTAGAGACACAGGGCACCAGTGTCTCTCCTGAATTGTAGGATAAAGGAGGTTTGGGCAAGTGGGCAGGTCAAGGTAGGGGAAATATGGCGATAAGTTTTTTATTTCAAAATTCTATCTGCTGTTATATATTAGAGTTTATGTGACTCTCCTCTTGGATGAAGGCAGTGCTATTTACCAAAACCAGAAATAACTTATAATATATTTGGAAGAAAGACAGGACTTAAATTCTATGGAGTATGAGATGTCTGTGAGATTTTCCTGGGTGAAAACATAGCTCATAGTAATTAATGAGTGCTATGTAAAAAGTAGGAATACTATCTGAAGATACATATTTGTGAGTCTTCAGAATTTAGGCCAGTGGCATTCATCAAAGAAGCATAATATCCTGGGGACATTTCTCAGAATACAAATGTATATCCCCTCCTCAAATTCTGATTTTTTTTCTCTGTGGCAGACTGTGGTTGCCTACCAATATCTGTCCCTTTCTTCTTTCTTGGTGAGAAACCTCAAATTTTACTCCAGGAGAAAAGTACCTACAAGAAAGGTTGCATTGCTTACCCTCTCCGTTCTCACCACCGTGAGTAGCCATGAAGATGTAAACAGAAGTTATTGGAAGGACCTCTGGGAACGTACCTTAAGATACACAGCCTGTACACCTTTGCCATTTTCCCCTTTTCCTCCATCTCGGTGACTGAAACACGGACATGGTGTGTAGAGCTCTGCTAGCTATCTTGACTCACGAGTAAGCCGTGAGGATAGAAGCCTTGGAGGGTAAGAGAGAGGTGATAAATTTTCAAAGAGCCTGGGTTCCTGATGGCCTGGTGGATCCTTTGAACCAGTGGTGAAGACACAGACAGATAACAAAGTATTAATTATTCAGATATTTCCAGCCAATTTACGGACATTGTATAGCTTACATCTGATAGTGCCCCCAACTCTCCATGAAGCTCCTTTGAATATTCTACTTGTTATTCCTTCCATACATATCAGATCCACTTGTATTTTTAAGACTTGTGATCATTCTGGTCCCATTTCTCTTTCTTTCTATGCTCCTATCTTTTTTAGTATTCTGTGAAATAGTATCGTCTTGCAGTTCCTTAACCTAAATCTTTCTTCAGGCTTTCTGGGCAACACCATCTTGCTTCTCTTCCCCGCTGGTTCTTGGCTTGCTTGTTTGTTTAGTTTTGTCATGGAACCTTCCTGACAAGCCCCTTTTTCCCTTCGAGCATGGTCCAAAGTATATCATTGACTCTTTTTTTTATATATCATTAACTCTTAATAGAAAGACAATTTATCAAAATTATCCACAGTGCAGCTCTTTTCATCTTTTCCTAAATCTGCCTAATCTCAAAGATTTTTTTAAATAAAATCAACCATGGTACTGTATAATAAATGTGAGAGTTCTTTGAGAATTCTAAAACATATAGAACAGACGTTATCATGGTTGTCATTGCTTTTATTTTGTTTCCACAGAGTTTATATTCTCCTGTTGATTTAAAAAATCCTAGAGAACAGAGAAAACATGTTTCCTCTATTATCTATGAATTAAAAACACAAGATATTGGTATAAAATCAAAAAAGTCAAGACATCTCATTCAAAAAGGTTAGTTATATGGATTTTTAAATTATATGTATGAATATATTTTGATGAAGAGTAAATTCATTAAAAATGGGGCATGTAGGGCAGCCCGGGTGGCTCAGCAGTTCAGCGCCGCCTTCAGCCCAGGGCGTGATCCTGGAGTCCCGGGATCGAGTCCCACGTCGGGCTCCCTGCGTGGAGCCTGCTTCTCCCTCTGCCTGTGTCTCTGCCTCTCTCTCTCTGTGTCTCTCATGAATAAATAAACAAAATCTTAAAAAAATTTGGGCATGTTAATTTTGAATTACAAATATAAGATTCCATGAAATATATGTTGAAACTTCTAGATAAAATATCCATATCTCATTTAATATTTTATAAATGTAAATATTCAGAAAGTTGTTTCATGGATATCAACTGAATTTTCAGTATTAGGCAATTAAGAGAAATAGCTGTTGGCAGCATATTGAATTGATAGCTTTGTTGCTGTATGGCTGTGTCAGCATGGTTCCTCTTTAAGGAAATCTGTCAAGTATCAGATTGATTAATATAAATAATTTCAATTAAATGATATTAAATTTCCTTCAGGCTTTGAACATAATTTTTTTGTCAATAAAAATACATTTTATCCTATGTTAATAAGATTTTGGTTATCAAATGTGTACTTTTTTTTCTGTTGTTTATGCAGAAGTTTTTGATAAAATTTTATGTATGGCCAATGGAATTCTTTGCCTCTGCCTTTCACAGAAGAATCATAATCACTTTTATAAAATTATTTGAAATAATTGTCATTTTTTAATACCTTTTAAAATTCTTGTGATAAAACCACTTACATGAGACCTACCCTTTTAACAGACTTTTTAAACATGTAATACAATAATTTTAACCATAGTCATAATGTTGCACAGCAGATCTCTAGAACATTTTTATCTTGTATGACTGAAACTTTATACCTATTGAATATATCCTCATTTCTCTCTTGCTCTGACCTTTTAATTCTTAATATTCACATCTTTCTCTTTTTAAAAACTCAGTGGTGTCTTTATCCCCTTTTGTTTTCTTTGTGTATCTTTGTCTGTCTCTGCCGGTTCCTTATTTGTCAGTGCCTTTGTTATTTCATCAGTTACCTATAAGTTTTATATACCGTACATATTTTATAAAGCTCTACATTGTTATTTAAAAATAATTTTATTTATATCCAGTTATTTAACTCTTAGAGTTATAAACAAAAATGAAATGATGGAAAAATAGTAGTTCCAAGCATCATACCTCTATACTTAGTCTTCCTGATACCCCAACACCTATCACTTAATAATTTTAGCTAACTCTTCTGTGTTTTACTTTTACATTTCAAATAACATGCTTATTCTGCTGAACTTTCTTTTCTTAGTTTTAGATATTATTTATAAATATCCACTATAAAAGATGAAGATTTAATTTTCTTATAAATCCTCCATAATAAAACATACACATCCCCTCCTCTATTCCCCCCTTAGAATTATATCATCACTATTTGGGGGTTAATTAATATTTACTATTTTAATTATTATGGTTGTGTTATTAATATTAATTATTATGACATATTACAGCTGAACCAAACAATATATTAGGATATGTTTGCTTATTTACACCATTTTTTTGAAAACTTGTTTGAAAATCTCATATCATTCAAACCACCATCGTCCCTAAGCACCCACACATGGTTTGTTTGTTTGGTTTTTTTTTTTCCATGATATTTCTGCTTGAGCTTATTTGCTGATTTAATCAGGACTGCTTACTCTCTAAACCTACTCTTACATCATCCATTTTGGTGTACACCTCTTAAGCTGGGATCCTGCGAATTCCTTTGTCTCCATGCTAGTACTCTGTATCTTGGTCTTTCTTGGTTTATTTTCTTATTTTAATACAGTGCCTTTTCTGTTCATGTACTGAGAAATTATATATAGGAGGTACATTTTTTAAAACCTTGAAAGCCTACATAAGTCATTATGCTACACCTATATTTGATTGATGATTTGATTACGTAGAGCTTTGAGAAATTTTTCAGAATTACTTTATCGTCTCCTAACTTCCATTGTTTCCTTTGAGTCCATTGCCATTTAGTTCTCAATCTGATGTATATGAATGTCTATTTATTGTTTTTCCCTTCTGACTGGAAACTTTTAGCATTTTCTTTTTATACCAGGTGTTCTGCAATTTCATAGTGATTTATCTCATAAATATTTGTTTGCTTGCTTGGCCAGATTATTTTTCTATTTAATTTATCATAGTTTTTCAATCTGAAAATTTATATCCATCAGTTCTGGGTATTTCTCTCATATATTTTTGGTGGTATATATAACACAAAACTTAACTATCTTAAGCATTTTAAACTGTACATTAAGTATATTTACATTGTTCAACCATCATGACCATCCATCTGCAGAACCTTTCCATCTTCCTTCTTCAATTGAAACTATGTGCCCATTACACACTACCTCCCATTCCTCTCCCATCCCCAACCTCTGAAACCACTATTCCACTTCTGCATCTAGAATTTGATTACTCTAGACATCTCATATAAGTGGAATCATATGATATTTATCCTTTTGTGACTGGTTTATTTTATTTAGCATAATGTCTTTAAAGTTGATTTATGTGGAAGCATGTCACATATTTTTTTCCTTTTTAAGGTTAAATAATAAATATTCCATTATAACCTTTGAACAGTATAGGCTTGAACTCTACACTTATACAGATTTACTTTTTATAAATATTAGTACTGTAAATATATCTTTTCTTATGATTTTCTTAATTTTTTCTAGCTTACTTTATTGTAAGAATATACTATATAATACATTTAACATACAAAAAATATGTTAATTGACTGTTTATGTTATCAATAAGACTTTTGGTCCTTGATAAGCTATTAGTAGTTAAGTTTTTGATGATCCAAAAGTTTCCATGGAGTTCAACTGTTTGGGGGGATGGTGCCCCTAATCTCTGCATTGTCCAAGGGTCAACTGTGTTTTGCTTATCCTTTCATCTGTTAATTGACACTTGGATTTCTTCCATATTTTAGCTATTGTGAATAATGTTGCTATGAACATGGGTGTACAGATAACTCTTTGAGAACCTGCTTTTTGTTGTTTTGAGTATATGGCCAGAAGTGGAATTGCTGGATCATATGATATTTTAATGTTTTAAAGAACCATCATACTGTTTTCTACAGCAGATGTACCATTCTACATTCCCAGCAACAGTGTATGAAGGCTCTAATTTTTTCACATCCTACACTTGTTCTTTTCTCTTCTTTTCCTTCTTTTTTTTCTTATGGTAACCATCCTAATGGATGTGAGGCCATATCTCATTGTGCTTTTGTTTTGCATTTCCTTAATGATTAGTTTTGCTGAGCACCTTTTCATGTGCTTATTGGCCATGTGTATACCCTCTTTGTAGAAATGTTTATTCAAGTCAATTGTTGTCTGTTTTCTAAGTATACCATTAGCTTTTTTGTTGCTATTGAATTGCAGGATTTCTTTACATATTCTAGATATCAATCTCTTATCAGTGTATGATTTGCAAATATTCTCCTATTCTATGGAGAATTAAAAAAAATTCCATTTTACTTATTTAATAGTACTCTGTGATGCACAAAAGTTTTTGATCCATAAAAGTATACTATTGCAAAATAAGAGAGTCCAACTTTACCTTTTTGCACATGGAATTCCATTTTCTGAGCATGACTTTTTTGTTGTTGTTTTTTATTTTTTAAGACAGAGAGAGAGAGGGCACAAGTCTGGGGGCCAGAGGATCAGACGTAGAGGGAAAGAGAAAGCTTAAGCAGGCTTCTTGCCCAGTGCAGAGCCAGATGCGGGGCTCAGTCTCACAATCCTGAGGTCATCACCTGAGCCAAAACCAAGAATCATATGCCTAACCCACTCAGCCACCCAGGCATCTTCAAGCATCATTTGGTGAAAAGACTGTCCTTTCCCTATTGAGTCATATTGTTATCCATTTTGAAAATCATTTGATCCTATATACAAGCATTCACTTCTGAGCCTCTATCTATTCCATTGACTGTCTTTCTATCGGAACCACACTGTTGTGATTACTATAGTTTTGTAGTAAGTTTCAAAATGATGAGGTGTGACAACTACAATTTTCTTCTTCTTTTTTCAGGATTGTTTTAGCTCTTTGGGGTCCCTTGAAATTTTAGATGAATTTAGGATGGATTTTTCTATTTCTGCTAAAATACTATTCGGATTTTGATAAGGAGGACATTGAATTTGTAGATTACTACAAATTGAGTAGTAGTTTAGTTATACTAAGGCTTCCGGTCCACAAACATAGGATGTTTTTCCTTTTTTTGTGTGTGTCATCTTTACTTTCTTTTGGCAACATATTGTAGGTTTCAGTGTACAAGTCTTTCATCCTAGACAATGTTCTATGTGCACATGAAAAAAATATATATTCTGCTGTTGTTTGTAGTATTTTATATATGTCTATTAGGTCCAATTTGTTTAAAATGTTGTTTAAGTCCTCTGGTTATTTTGATCTCTTGTTCTATCTGATGTTGAAAGTGAGGTATTGAAGTCTCCTACTATTATTGTAGAGATGTTTATTTCCGGTTCAAACTGTAAATGGTTGTATTATTTATTTTGTTCCTCTGATGCTTGGTAGGTGTGTGTTTATAATTATTATATCTTCTTCGTGAATTTACCTTTTTATTGTATAGTGCCCTCATTTGTCTCTAGTCAAGGTCTTTTGGTTTAAATGCTAATCTCTTCTAAAATATAACTTTACAGAAACATCTAGAATATAATGTTTGGCCAGATATCTGGGTACCATGGTTTAACTATGTTACCATATAAAATTAATTATCACAGAGATATACTAAATATAGAATTCTCAGTCGATAGGTTTTTGTTTTAATTTAGTACTTTAAATATATCCTCCTACTGCCTCCTAGGCATGCAGAGTTTCTGCTGACATATCTGCTAATTATTGAAAATCCTTTGTATTTAATGAATCACTTTTCTCTTGTAGCTTTTAAGATTCTTTTTACGTGTTTGTCTTTTGGTAATGTCTCCCATTATGGGTCTCATTTTGCTTATCCTCCTTGACATTTATAGAACTTCTCTGATTTGTAAATGCATGTGTTTCCATAAATTTGGGAGGTTCTGCTATTATTTCTTCAAATAACATCTATTCCTTACTCTATTTGCCTTCTGGTATTCCCATAATGCATATTTTGATCCATTTGGCAGTATCCCATAAATTCCTTATTCCTGTTCATTTTTCTTCATTTGCTTTTATTTTGTTCTGTAGACTTTATTTCAAGAGATGTCTTTAATTTTGCTATTTTTCCATTTTTTTTACATCTACTGTTGAACTGCTAGTGAATTTTTCAATTCAGTGATTTTATTTTTCTGCTCCAAAATTTCTGTTTAATTTTTCTTAATAATTTCCATCTCTTTATTGATATTCTTATTTTGTTTATATATTATTTCCTTTCATTATTTACCTATGTTTTTCTTTTGTCTTTTTGAGCATATTTAAAACTGTTGTTTTAAATTTTTTTGTCTAACATGAAAAAAATATTCAACATCACTAATCATCAAGGAAATGAAAATCAAAACCACAATGAGATAACACTTCACACCTGTTAGAATGACTAACATCAACAACACAATAAACAACAAAATGTTAGTTAGGATGTGGAGAAAAAGGAACCCTCACGCACTGTTGGTAGAAATGCAAACTGGTGCAGCCACTGTAGAAAAGAGTATGGAAGTTCCTCAAAAAATTAAAGATAGAACTATCATATGATCCAATAATTCCACTACTGGGCATTTACCCAAAGAATATGAAAGCACTAATTTTAATATATGTACCCCTATATTTATTGCAGCATTATTTCCAATAACCAAATTATGGAAGCAGCCCAATTGTCCATTGATAGATAAAATGGATAAAGGAGATATGTACATATACACACATACATACAGTAGAACATTACTTTGCCATCAAAAAGAATGAAATCTTGCCATTTCCAATAACATGGATGGAACTAGAGAGAATAATGTCAAGCAAAATAAGTCAGAGAAAGGGATATATCATTTGATTTCACTCATTTGTGGAATTTAAGAAACAAAACACAAGAGCAAATTTTAAAAAGAGAGAGAAACCAAAAAAACAAACTCTTATCTATAGAGAACAAACTGATGGTTAGCAGCAGAGAGGTGGGTAGGTGGATGGATGGAATAGATGAAGGGGATTAATAATACTTATTTTGGGACACCTGGGTAGCAGAGTTGATTAAAGTATCCAACATTTAGTTTCAGCTCAGATCTTGATCTTAGAGTTGTGAGAGAGAGTCCTGCATCGGGCTCAGTGCTCAGTATGGAGTCTGCTTAAATATTAATATTAATACTAAATATAATTCTCCCCTTCTGCCCCTCCCCCCTTCTCTCTGTCTCTCTCTAAAATAAGTAAGTAAATCGTTTTAAAAAAAGAGTACTTATTTTGATGAGCTCTGTGTAACGTATAAAATTGTTGAATCCCTATATTGTACACCTGAAACTAATATAACACTGTATGTTAACTCTACTGGAATTAAAATAAAATTTATAAGTAATAAGTAAAATTTTTATCTAGTAATTCTGATATGTGTGTTCAGGGACAGTTACTGTGGATTTATTTTGTTTCTTTAAATGGACCTTGTTTCCCTATTTTTCCCCTGTTTTCTGATTGTTGAAAATTGGGCATTTGTAAAATAGCTACTTCTTTCAATATTTGCTGACCTCATGGAAGACTTTCACTATTTAGCAAACCCCTAAGCCTTGAGATCTACTCAGGGTAAAGGCTTAAGATCTTCAAAGGTCTTTTCTGGGCAGGCATACTGTCTCGGTCAGTGTGTGTATGGGTTTCCTTTGTTTTGATTTTCCCCAGGTTCCTTTAAATGTCCTAATTTCTCAAAGTCTCTCCCTGGATTCATTTTCGGGACATAAATTTTGTTTTGCATTTCTCTACTTTCAACTATTTTCTCCTAGGACTCTGTGGATCTTCAATTCCCCTGCAGTTTTATGTATCATTATTGCCTTCAGTAGATTTCAGCCTGGTACCTATATTGCCATTCCTCTCCTGAGGATTTGAGTCAGGTGAGAAACAAACCAGTCCTCTAGGCAGTCCAGACACAGGCTAGAACATTCCAAACAAGTTTTATTCTGCTTTTTCCATCCTAAGGGAGAAAAATGAAAAGTGGGCTGCTTCTTCCTGACTGTGCTACATCACACTGGGGAGAGGGGAGGAAAGGGCAAGTAAAAATGTCACAAATGTCTTACTGTTTTGAAAACATGACTTTTCCTTGGTTGGGGTTTACCTAGTTATTGTAAATCTTTGATTCATTTCTAGAGCTCATTTGAAGTTATGTTAGTCATTCTGTAGTTATTTATTTGATGTTTCTGAGGGAGAATAAGAATATGAGACTTCCTAGTCTGCTATTTTGCTGACACATTATTCTTTTATTTATTTCATCATTTTCTCCATTGTGTATTCTCTTTCTGTGACTCCTGTTATTCATGTGGACCTCTTGGACTGATCCTCTAACTTTCTTAATTTTTATCTCTTATTTACCCCACCTCTTTTTATATTTGTTCTCTTTTCTGGGGTATTTACTCATTTTATCCTCTACTTATATTTTTAAATTTTATAATCAATTTTTTAAATATACTGCTGTGTTGGGTTCATAGATACAATATCTTCTCTGCAACTTAAAGGATATTAATACCGTGTATTTTTGTATGTGTGTGTGTGTGTGTGTGTGTGTGTGGATGGTTTTTCTCCAAGTTACTTTTCTTTTGTGAAAATGCTGCTAATCGTTGCTTGTTCATTCACTTAAGATTAAGGTTCTGAAATGCTGCTTGGAAACTTCATATATGTGGTTTGATTTTATTGACTTGTAGGTGTTAATGTAGGATAATTAAGTGGTGTCTAGGCTCTTTATTCAGGAACCTATAATATGGGGTTTCTTCAGAAGACTCTTCCAATATTTTACCTATAATACAAGAGTGACTGCTGTTGTTCTCAACTTGGTATGAGGGCTTTCATTTCATCTTCCAGTTTTCAGTCATCCCCCATCTTTAGCTGTACCTGGTGCCCTCAAGTCTATAATTTTTCTAGTTTAACTTCTCCAAAGAGTAAATCTTTAGTCTACTTTAAGGGCAAATGGATGAAAGAGTCACCTGGTTTGTGTGTAGTTGTCAAAGAGTCAGTTGATCTAATTATGCCTTTCAAACGATTTTTTAAACCACGTTTCAAATTTCCTACCTTTTTTAAGTGTTCTGCATTGTGAATCAGCTTTATTCTTTTATTTATTTATTTATTCTTTAATTCAACTTCATAGTGGTTAGTTGTCAGTTACCCTTCATCAATGTGCTACTAGCTTCCAAATAATTTTTGGTGTCACCCATGTTTTATTTCTCATTGTACTGGGGTTCAAAGAGAAAGCAAAAATGTGTTATTTAAAGCTTCCTGTTTAATCTAAAGTCTATATTAATATTTTAAATTGAGCTGACTTTAAATTGAGCCATATTTTTTATTAAATATGTAGAAGGAAGGAAAAGTAGGAACAAGAGGAGGAAGTAGAGAGTTTTGGGATACCTATTCCAAAGCAAGGGATGACTGAACCCTTAGAAAACATTCATAAATCATACTTCCCTCTCAATGGAGTGTTTTTTGCAACCACAACCAATGTATTGTGAAAATTAAAATGTCTTAGCCATACCAGTGCTAGATGATGTCACATTGTAACAATTAAATTTTTTTTTCCATGAGGAAACGGAATTTATCCATTTAACGGATTTAATTTATCCGTTTAAACGGAGTTTATCCAAGGTCACATGATCCAAAGTGTCAGAGCTAGTACTATTTCTAGGTTCTGTTTCCTCATTCAAAACCTAGTGTCCTTTCTGTTTAATAGTGATGCCTCTTGAGAACTATAAATGTTTCACTATGTAATAATTAAATTATGTGCATGGGAATATGGTTGTAATAGATTAAGCTATCTGAATATGAAATCTAATAAAATCTGTCATCCCTTTTGTCATTCAACATATTGTGGAACCACCCATTTTATATGAAATTCTATTGTTTCCCATTAATTTTTAATATTTCTCATGTTTAAAAAGCTATTGAAATAGAAGAGTATATTATTTATCTAAAATCATTATAATTAGAAGTAGAGCAAAAATAACATTTTCCCATATTTCTTTTATTTAAATCATAACAAATTACTTTATACTTGCTTTAATAAAATGGTTAATTTTAAAAGCAGTCAGAAATTGTATTTATGTTCTTGAAAAGATTTTGGGGGCACATGAATTTTTATCAATTCAGGACAAAAAACTGCTTTCATTTTTTTTTTTAATTGAGTGATATTTTACTCCACCTTAAGTACATCTGTTTTTGCCTTTTGAAACCCACTTATCTGCAATACTGTAATTACATTTGTTTTATCCAGTAAACTTTTGTTCTCCCTAACAATCACAATTAATGCCTTGGTCTTATGCATCCCATAACACTCTATTTGTCTCTACTTTTTGTTATGGTTGTTTTGGGCAAACTTCCTCTTGCCAAAATATGAATTCCTTAAAAACAATGACTTTATTTATTTGTTTATTTCTCTCTGTCTTCTGTAACATCTGGCAGTATATTTTGCCCACAGGGAGTATTCTTAAGTGATCTTGAGTCAATATATAAATGATTTATACCTTTATCTGAAAGAGGTAAATTGTATGGCAACAAGTAAACAAATGGATAGTAGTAATTCCTTGTTACCCTCTCTTAAACATAACATTCATGCTTTGCTATAGAGCCAACAAGGATACAATAAAATCTCCTGATACCCTATATGTCTAATTATGTATTTTATCCTTTTATTCATTAATTTCTCAACAAGTATTAAGTAGCTATGTGAACTTGAGGTATAATAGTGAACAGTTATTCTACAAACTTACAAAGCATTATTTCTCAGCCTTACTTGAATCATACATAGCACATGTTGAAAATGATAAAATATTATGGCACACTGAGGCAAAATGGATGGTTTAGGGAGAATCCACCTGGAGCTTGGTAAAAAATATTTTCTTTACAGTATTTTTTCTTTATAATATGTTTTCTTGAGAGTATATTTCTTCATATTATATAATTATGATAAAATATAACATAGTAAGGAATATACATATGTATCTATATATATGTGTGTGTGTGAAATGAATATGAAATACATATGCATATAAATTTCATATATATATAAAATCTCTCAAATAAGATAACTCAAATATTTTTAATAAGAAACTGTAGCTTCTTTCTGTAAATGTGAATTGCCAAATCAAGGTTTGTGCTTTAAATAACTATGTACTATTTCTGATCAAGACTTAGTATTGATGTCTTATTTTTGTTGTCTTTATTAGTGAGAATTTTTTAAAATGTTAGGCTTTATAATACTTTGTGACCTAAAAAACATATACATATACTAATCTGATAAAACTAATTTAAAATAAAAAGAGACTATTCAACTGAATTGAATACTAGCTGAAAAGTCTTGGAATAAAAGAACAAAGAGTATTTATTGAATTTGAACATAGGGAGTTGGTTGTGAAATTGACAATGACCAACTTCAACAACGTGGCAGACAGAAACAATGCTTGCAAAAGTTCAAAGTGAATGGAAATAAAGAAGTGAAGACAATGTCAAATTTAATTTTTTGAAGAGTTTTATAATCTGTGGTCTTCATATTCATAATAAACTCAAGACACTGAAAGAAAGAAATCAACCTTCTGAATAACAGAATTTTTAAATTATGATCCAAAGACATTTTTGGTGTTATGAATCTTTTTTTAATTTAAATTCAATTAGCCAACATATAGTACATCATTAGTTTCAGATGGTAGTGTTCAATAATTTATCAGTTCCATATAACACCCACTGCTCATCACATCATGTGTTATGAATATCTTATTTATAATTTGAAAATTGATCGATATATGATATACAAAAGAACATTGTAATTAGAATATTTGAATAATCAAAATGTTATCCCCAAAGTTAATCCTTGGGGATATCAGAAGGTTTACAAAATATAGGTTGTTAAGTAGGGGAGAGAGAGTTTAGTAAAAAGCAGTTAGGCAATTAGCCCTCTCTCCTTTTAAGGTAAAGAGAATTGGAATGAATGGCTACAGGTTAATATTTTTCAAAATGGTACAGTCTGCTAATAGGTACCAAGCTCCTACTATGCCAGAAATGCCTTCATTAACCAGAGCATGAATGTGAGCAATTATTGTCTCATAAAATAGGTCATCGTGAAGAGGACCTATCCCCTAGACAGAGTTTCTGTGATTCTTAATATTCTTTTTCCTTTTTTCACGAATCCAAATCTGAGGAAATTTAAGAATGTGATAAAATAATTAGCCTCTCTTTGTTCCCCAAACTGCAGATATGAACCCACATTTATTTTATTCATAATTTCAAGGGGCACATGGATCCACTAAGCCCCGTTCATGGTCCTTAAATTCGTTTATAAAAACAAGAATCACATAATTTAGTTTATAACTAAGTTTTTATGCTGCCTCCAAAATCTCCAAAAAAGTCTGTCCTGGTAGGTAATGGTTCTAATATCATCAATTATACATTTTGTATATTTTTATATCTTCATACCTTGAGCAATTCCTAAGCCTTAGGCACTGCAAAGATTCCTTTGAGATGTACGTAATGTGCAATGATTCTGAAAGTATATAAATTATTTTGAATGCTATTCTTATCATCTGTTACCATAATTCCAACTTTAAGATGTCATTCTTAAATGTTAATATTCATGCAGATAAATGTAATGTGGGTAAACAAACTGTCCATAAGTAGTACTATATAATTTTTAAATGTTTAATTAAATATAACATATAATTATGTCATGATATGGTTTTTCTAATCTTTATATTGTTATTATAAGGTCAGCCAGAATAATTCATATATTACTGAATATTGCAGCTCCTACAAGGGGCCATATTTCCCCATCTACTTTCTCAGCAAGACATTTCAAATTGACAAAACTTTAAAGTATTTTGCAGGAAAACAAAAACACTAATGAATGAAGGAACCAGGGCTATTTGTACCATGACTGTGTCTCAGTTTTGCCCTTGAAAGTCTCAATTAGTACCTGTTTCTTGGTGTAATTATTAATAATAATGTCTCTCAGTCTTAAACATGTCCCAATTTGAGTGATTTTATGATTACATAAGTTATATGTTATCCTCACTTTCTTTCATCCACAAGCCGATTTAACATGAATAAATTCTCAAATTAGACTCACATAAAACATAGATTTTTATCCCAGTGTCAAACTTTACTAATAATTTCAAGGATACAAATAATCAAGAATCTTAAATAAAACAGGGAGAGATCTGGAACATCAAGGGTGGCTTTACAGGTTCTTTCTTCCCTTGAAAAACAAGTACCTATGGCCCAGCAAAATAGATGAAATCTTTAGTGAGATTTAATGGGTTTACCTCACACTGAGAGGCAAGTGTTTACATTATGAAATATTTCTGTTTTTTATTTCAGATAGTTGTATAGTTTATATGACATTCTCTGGAGAGTGCAACCTCATAGCTTCTTGGTTTATTTAATATAAGCAGTGCTTTCGCCAGGCACCATCCTGCTAAAGGCATTCAATAGTTGAAGTCTCTTCCTCCTAGAAATTATCATTTGACTGTTTTTTCCAGAGTTTCTGTTGACATGGGGATTAAGTCAGATTGCCTGCCTTCTTTCCTTTCCTGTGGGCATCCACTTTATAAACAATGAGTGGATCATTGTTCCGATGCTTTACCTCTTTCCTCTCACCCTTACAACAGGTTCTGAAATTGAGAGAGTATTTTGTTATACTATTTTTTTTACTACATTTTTGGTTATTAGTACATTTTATTTTTATCAGTTCTAGGCATTCAAAATCCAACAATAAACAAGGTATATAAAACCCTACCTAATGGAGCTAGTATATTAAGTGGTAAGGATGATACTACATGTTTCAGTGGAACTTCTATAAGACTGTGTAGATAAAGGCCCTATGTGAAACTTGAGAATGGGGATAGGTATTACATTGTTTCATTTATATTGTCAAATAAATCAGTCAAATTATATATGACAGCTTAACTGCTAAGTGCTTTAGTGGTTAATATTATACAAAATTTATGTCTTATTAATTTTTAGCTTATTATAAATAGTTACTTTACCTTTAATGTAAGATAAACCTAAAATTATCTCTTCCAGTTTCTATTTTATAATGCCAAACCAAATATTTTTTCTTTATGAAAATGATATATTGCTATAGGTCAGATAGTTTAAAGGTATATCATACTTAATGAATGTTTTTTCTGTCTTATATTTTAAGAGATTTTTTTCAGTGTTGGAAATTAAACATGTAAATTTCTTGATTGATACAGAAAAGGTATGGAATACCAGAAATACATTGTAATTCTAAAATTATGTATTATGTTAGTGTTATTTTTTAACTCTTTGTAGGAAGTATAGCTGGAGGATGGGCCAGACCTACAGTTATTTCAGAACAGCATTATATTTCAGATACAGTTATGAAGAAGTAAATTCAGATCTTTCATAAAAAGTGCCAGCTGTTATATAAAAGATATTTCTGAGAACAAAAGTGCTATTTCCTATTCAGAATATAAGGTCAAAGGGTTAATTATTTGAGGGTCATTATATCAAAGCGCCTGTGATCAGATTTATACAATCTTTAGTTATTTTATCTCATTACATACTTTGTCTTGCTCTAAATCCACTTATGAGTCTGAAATGAAGACTCTAAAGCAGATTTTATGGTTTCCATTGAAACACATTACATTTTCTGCCTCCAACATTTTTCTTTCAAATTCATCCAATTTATCATATCTTGCTGATTTCAATCCACTTGTGCTTTAGGCAATTTTAACAGTGCTTTTTTTTTTTTTCTTTTCTCCTAAATTGTTTGCTAGAATGACTGGATTTTAGTCCAGGATATAAAATAGTATCAACTAAATTACTTCAAATGATCAATTAGAGCATACTCATGCATATAAAACTAGAAATCTTTCATGCCAGATTTAAAATTAAAAGCAAACAAACAAAAATGTACTTTTATATCAGTATAATAGTTCAGATTTCTTTTAAAATATTTTTAATATCCTTACTACCAAGAACAGAGAGGGAGAATGTTAAATTCAATAAAAGTAAGGATAAATTGATGGAAAGAAAAAACGAGTCTTTTGAGTTAGTTATATTTGGATTTGTTTTCTGATTCTAAGCAAAAATGCCATATATTCGGTATACTACCCTGCATTGCCCAGCTTCCCATGCAGTAAGGTAGTAATTATGTGATCATTTCTATCCTTTTGACTGTGAGCAAAAGTAAAACATCACTTCAGAGTGAAAGCAATTAAGAGCATCATTATCTTGCTCTGCCAAGTACATCTTGGAAGCCATTTATTCCATTAGCATATCTGCAAGTTCTACTGACACACGTTGGTTCTTAGGTGAGAATTAGTAAATCTTTACTGTGCTAAGCTGCTGAGATTTCAGGGTTTATATGTGATAGAAGTTAAGATTAATTATGCTGATAAATACAGAAATTATTGCCAAACAAAAACCTTAAATATGGTCTCATCTTAGTGATCAGATGAGAAAACTAATGTCCATTTCCAGTCCAAATGTCAGTCCAGCTTTTGTAATAGCAAAGCATTTCTCAGTGATAACTTAGGAGGCAAACAATGTGTATGGCTAGTGGCTCTAGCGGAAGATGTTGAAAAACTGGAGTATTCTGTGTGTTGGTTGTACGGGACTGTTTGGCAAGTAACCCTAAAGAAAAGAAGATCTCAGCAAAGTAGCTGATTTTCAAGGCCAAATAAAAGAGAATAGAAAGTTCCTAAACTTAGAGCTCTTCACCTTCAGAAAAGTTGTGTACTCTATAATCCCAAATACTTAAACATGAAATTTAATAAGGCTTTGAGACAAAGGTCTAAACCTGTTCTTTGAAAATAGATGATTTAGGACAGAGTTTAGCTTAGGTGTGTGGACTTCCCACCTATTGTTTTAGATACCCTCATGGTAACTTCCATTAAATTGCCAGAGCAAGAGAGACTGAAAGGAAGCAAGGGAAAAAAAAATAGATCTAAGGACTACATTATGACCTTTGTGAGGGGTCATAAAAAGCAGAATGAGGGATAATCCAGGACTAATCGAGGAATCCATACCTGAAGTAGAACTTCACAGAGTGAACCTGTGATTAGTGTGTGCCTCCTATTGTTTCCATTTGTAGCTTGGTCTTTCCCCATTCCAACTTTGTATATTCAATTTGTATATTGATGGGTGGAGCAGGACACAGATGACTTGTCTTTGATTCCATTGTCTTTAGACTAAAACCTTATCCATAGCCGATTAACAAACTATTGTACAAATTAAAAGACTTTGGACTTGATGGCGCTTTCCATTGTCTCCAAGTTTCCATCAAAGTTTGATTGGGGCTGCATAATTTAGTTCTGGTCAACAGATTGTGATTTGATGTAAGTGTGTCACTTTGGGGCTAAGGTAGTTTAAACACACCATTCCCTCACTTATTTGCTTCAGTCTTTGGAGAGCTTATGTTTCAGTAAGTTAGCTAGACTATGCGGGAGGGATGCCCTTTCCACTTTAGATTTATAAGAGGAAGAGATCAACCTTTGTTATGTTAATTATTATGATTATAAGTTTTGTGTGTTGTGACAGTGTTAATTATATTAACTATAGTGATTGCTTTTTCTTTGGTCAAAGAGCATAATAAAAGGATATTCCTCAAGTCCATAAAAATTAAATGAAAATGCGTGTATAGCACTTGGCATAAGGTTCAGCACAGGCATATACACAGTCATGGAGTAAAATGTCTAGGATATAGTACCTATACAATAAATGTTAGCTGCTATAATTTGCGTAGTTGTTGTCAGATCTCATACACCCATAGGCCTGAAATTTATCTATGAAATTTTGCTGTGCAGTTTTACTGAGAAATTTACAAAGAGAAGTAGTAAGCATCAAAGAAATATAATTCCATTACTATTCATATTAAAATAATTAGGTAATATTTGCACATCTATCTTGATTTCTGGAAGATTTTTGAATTTAAGAGATTCTTATAACTTTTTGGATAAAATTTAGACATAGGTATAGTTTTTGTTTTTCTCTTTAACACTTAAAAGTTATAGAATGAATCAGTGTTAACTTGGAATTAAGATTCTAGTGGAATATTTTGGTATTACTCTCTTCATTTCAATATTTTCAGGAAAGATCTAGAGTAAAATATAAACAGCATGATCTTATATTTCATGAGTCTGGGGGAGTTAGCTAATATACAATGAAAGAATAGGATTATAAATATTGAGACAGAAACAATGAGCTCAGTCTAAGAAGATAACATTTTATAATAATAAGAAATAGCTATGTAAAATGATGAAGGTTTTAATTATCTTGATCTTGATCATCATTGTATAATGAATGTGTAAATCAAATCATCATGTTGTACACTTTAAATATATACAATTATATCTGTCAATTATCCTACAATAAATTAAAAAAAAAACTCTATATAAGCACATGAATAAGAGATGTTTCTAGGGGTGCTTGGGTGGCTCAGTCAGTTAAGCATCCACCTTTTGGTTTCAGCTCAGATCATGATATTGAGGTTGTAGGATTGATCCCTGCATTGGGCCTTGTGCTCAGCAGGAGCCTGCTTGAGATCCTCTCTCTCTCCCAATGTTGCTTCCCCCCTGCTTACACTCTTCCTCTCTCCCTCTCTCTCTCTTTTCTCTCTCTCTATCTCTCAAATAAACAAATCTCTTTAAAAAGAGAGGAACCTCTAATCAAAAAGGAATAAGTATAAATCATCCACTTACAAAAAAACTGACTTTAAACAGACTGAAGGATACATGAATTAAATCAATTCCATATGAAATAGTCTTTCAGTAGACCTCAGGTTTATTATAACATAACAATGTATTTTTTACCTTTTCATTTGCAGGTAGAAATTTAGTTTTATGAATTATGAAATCTAGAATGAAACAAAAATCTATTGTTTTACTATAATGGCAGGCCTCTTAGTACTTGGTATTCAGATTATGATTCACCCTTTAAAAAAATCCTAACCAATTAAAGCTCATATAATTATTTGTGTAAATATAATTATGATGCTAAGGGGGGGTGGAATCAAGCAAGGGAAGACTATTCCTTAATATAACAACTTTTTAAAATGTTTTTAAATTAGAGAAGCTCAAAATTAAAATGAGCTACTTCAAGAATTAGTTACATCTTTAAGTAAAGGTATGCAAACAGAAGCCGGGCTAACATTTGCCGAGATTATTACATGAAGACAATAGAATTCATTGCTGGGCTATATTGAAAGTCCTCTGTAGTACCAAATATCTTGTAGTTTGTAATTCTTTGAATGTAAACATATTGTCTTTTTGTTGTTAGTATTTTATCAGATACTATAGGTTCGTAGTTCTTCCAAGAGGTTGTAAAGTTTAAATTATTTTCCTAATAATAATAGCATTATTTGTGTTTTATGCTTTTATTCTTTTCCAGGTATAGAGTGGAATTTTCTAGAGGTTACATATTTCGTGATGATGGGATCACTGATTTTAACATATAATAAGTTTATAATTTTATTCTTAAATGAATAAATAATTTAAAAATTCTGTTTTAGCTTATAGTATTGAAAATCCATAAATATAATTCACCTCTCCCCCCTAAAAATCTCTTCAAGGTTCTCAATAATTTTTAAAGGTATAAAAGCATTCTATGAACAAGAAATTGATGAGTGCTCTGACTACAGAATATAAACTCTCTGATTTCATGGGGTTTACAAAGCCGCCATATAAGCAAACAAATGAATAAACAAAGTTGTTTTTATTTTATCCTTAAGATTTTATTTATTTGAGAGAGAGAGACAGAGTGCAAGAACAGGGAGAGTAACAGAGAAAGAGGGATAAGCAGACTTCCCACTGACCATGGAGCCGCCCAAGTACCCCAACAAAGTAATTTTAGATGGTGGCAAGTAGTAGGAGTAAAACAGAAAAATGGAAGGGTGATGGATTACATTAGGTAATACAGCCTTTTTTTTCTTTTTATAAAAGGAAGTCTAGGGATCCCTGGGTGGCGCAGCGGTTTGGCGCTTGTCTTTGGCCCAGGGCGCGATCCTGGAGACCCGGGATCGAATCCCACATCGGGCTCCCGGTGCATGGAGCCTGCTTCTCCCTCTGCCTGTGTCTCTGCCTCTCTCTCTCTCTCTCTGTGTGACTATCATAAATAAATAAAAATTTAAAAAAAATAAAATCAAAGGAAGTCTACTTTAGATAAATAAGGTCACTTTAAAAAAAATTATTAGAGAAGGAGAAAGCACAAGGGGAGGAAGGGCAGAGGGAGAGGCAGACTCTCTGCTGAGCAGGGAGCCCAACATGATACCCATCCCAGGATCCTGAGTTTATGACCTGAGCTGAAGGCAGACACTTAACAAACTGAGCCACCCAGGCACTCTGATAAGGTCACTTCTTTAAAAAAAAAAAAAAAAAAAAAAAGTTTTTATTTATTTATTCATGACAGACACAGGGAGAGAGAGAGAGAGAGGCAGAGACACAGGCAGAGAGAGAAGCAGGCTCCACACAGGGAACCCGACGTGGGACTTGATCCTGGGTCTCCAGGATCACGCCGTGGGCTCAAGGTGACGCTAAACCACTGAGCCACCAGGGCTGCCCTGATAAGGTCACTTCTGAAGAGAGATTGTTTTATGATAAAAAGGAATGATACATGTGAAGATTGTAGGAAAGAATATGCCAAAGCAAAGCCATAAATTGGAAATATCTTCACATATTTGAGTATCCAAGTGAAGACCTATGAACCTGGCGTGCAGTGAGTGAAGAATAATAAGGTTGGATAAACAGAGCCTTGTAAGCCAAAGTAGCCCAAGTATCAGAATTCAGGCTACCCTGGATCCATTATGTTAGTAGCAACAAGTGAAATAACAGAATGACCAGAAGAAGTTTAAGAGAGATACCAGAAGAGATGACAGCAAAGAGCCCTCCAGCGATCACAGTTAACCTTGAGGCTCAAAAAAGCATTTCTAATTCCCACACAGATATATTAACATTGAATAGAAAAGTCACTGGCACAAGGGATTTAAGCAAACTTCTGAGCAAACACTGGCTGAATAGCAAGCACCTTTGACTCAGAGTCAACTTCTAAGAAGCCAGGATTAAGAATACATTCATACAGATCTCTGCTAATTTAGAAGACTGTGCATGCTTAAGGCTACATCATCTCAAAATTGATTGGACGGGGACATCTTGGTGGCTTAGTTAAGTGCTGAACTCTTGATTTTGCTCAGGACATGATCTTAAGGTCCTGAGATTGAGCCAGAGTCAGGCTCTGTGCAAAGTGTGGAGTCTGCTTGAAGTTCTCTCTCTCTCCCTCTCCCTTTGCACCCTCCCCTCATAAATAAATAAATAAACAAATAATAAATAAATAAATAAACAAACAAAATATTTTTTTAAAATCATCGGACAGACGACTTCTAAGCTACTAATCCCTGGCTTAACATGGGGCAAAAATATTTAATTTCTGAGTTGTGATGACAGACAAATACATGCTCAGACACACATAAACAGTAAAAGGTGGAAACCCTAACTGGGTAAGGGATTTAGCACAGTCTTTGACCAATACATGGTTTATGCTGAACCATGGGCTGA
Organism: Vulpes lagopus; assembly: GCF_018345385.1. Lineage (NCBI taxonomy): Eukaryota > Metazoa > Chordata > Mammalia > Carnivora > Canidae > Vulpes > Vulpes lagopus. Next base: position 161,255,137 of record NC_054826.1, read on the forward strand.
ACTTGGCTAGGTAGCCAAACTAAAAGATTATAAAAAAAGGGGGCAGGATCTGAGCAGGGACATCATGTGGTTTACACTGAGGGGGAAAGAGACTTCAAAGAGTTACTTCAGTCACCAAATAAATTAGCAAGTGACTAAGCAAACAACATCAGTCCCCTGGTGGAAATAGGTGAGAATCATATCCTGAGTTACTACCACATGTTATATGAAATGTCCAAGTTTCGACATAAAATTATGGGACATGCAAATAGTAGGAAAGTGTGACTCCTATACAGGAGGGAGGAAGCAGGCAATAGAAGCTACCTTGGAGAGGGTCTATTTTAGTTTCATTTACTAGTGTAACAAGTTATGAAACAGTGGCTTAAAACAAAAGAAATATATTCTCTCACAGTTCTAGAAGTTGGAAGTCCAAAATAGACCTTAAAGTCTAAAATTAGCATCTGGAAGCTCTAGAGGATAAATCTCTGTTGCCTTTTCCAACTTCTAGTGGCTGACAGTGTTTCTGGGCTACTGGCCTTATAACTCCAATTTCTTCCTTACATCATTACATTTCCTTCTCTGCTGGTGCTGACTCATCCTACATCCATCTTTTAAGGGCTATTGTTGATTGTATCAGGCCCTCTTGGATAATCCAAGTTAATTAGCTCATCACACAGTTTTTAACTTTTATCTGCAAAGTCCTTTCTTTACATATAAGGTAATTTTTACAGATTCTGAGAATTAGATGTGGACATATCTGGGGGCATTTATAGAAAGTATCAATGAGGAGATAGATATGAAATAAAAATAATTGGAAATTCTTACTTCAAAAATGCAATATTTAAAATAAAAGGTTCACTAGACATATCAACAGTAGATCATAGCTGGCAGAAGAATGAATCATTAAACTTGAAGATGAATCTATAGAGATTATTTAACCTAAAACTAAAACATGATAAAAATGAACAAGACATTCATCCTGGCATGTAAGAAGATTAGAAATCAATACACCATCCTAACAAATGAAAACTGAAAAAAAAAAAAAAAACCTTAAATGCAACAACTCTTCTAGTATCCATTGGAGAATTGAGGTCACAGAATAAACTGCTGGCCCCCAAATTGATGAGCCCATCAGGCAAATACAGAGAATGACACCTTATCAGAGCAGAAGCCCATCAATGGAAACCTCCACAGGGACCAGTGCCAGAGTAGGAAAGCCTGAATATGAATGACAAATGGCTAGCGGCTCAGTGTGGGCAAGTCTAAGAGAGAAAACTTATAAGAGGACCTGGTCATCAGGGAATGGGTGGACACACTTTTGAGTTTTGCCTCCTAGAACTTTACTAGTTTCTCACAGTAAATAGTAGAGAAATACAGTCTCATGCTTCTGACAAAGGGAGAGTAAAGGGGATCATTTTGAAATATGCAAGAGCATTTTATTCTTCGTAACAAGGTCTGCATTCAGGAGAAGATATATAACCAGAGTCCAGACTACTGAGTTTCTACCAGAGCCTAACTGCCTTGGGAGAAGAAAAACGCCTAACCAAAGACAGTTTTAGCCTTTCACATGGAAGGAGGGAAATGCCATGTTTCATCTAGCATTCCCATCCCACTAAGGTGGGAGGTAACTGAGAGCATGTGTGACGCTCACACTGAAAGGCTGAGACCTACCCATAGGGCCGTGGAATACTTCCCACTCCCCACCCCTTACCACCACATTACTGAGGCCTATTTACAGCAACATGTTTCCCCCTCTACATCATGACACTATTAAGAAAAAATTATAAGACATACTAAAAGGAAAAGAAAAAAGAACCAAACAACACACAACTTGAAGAGACAGGCAAACACCAGAACCAACCTCAGATATGGCATGTGTGTTGCAATTATTAGACCAGGAATTTAAAACAACTATGATTTATATGCTAAGGATTCTAATGGAAAAAGAAGACAGCATGAAAGAACAGATGGCCAATGTAAGCAGACATGGAAACTCCAAGAAAGACCCAAAAACAAATACTAGAGAGAAAAAAAAATTACTGCAACAGAAATGAAGAATACCTTTCATGGGCTTATTAGAAGACAGAGCAGACTTCAGACCACAGAAAATTTATGAGTACAAAGAGGCGCATTACATAATGACAAAGAGTCACTTCTCCAAGAACACATAACAGCTCTTAACATTTATGTGCCTAACAACAGGGCATGAAAACATATCATGAAAAATTGAGAGAACAGGAAGAAAAAATAGATTAATTTACTATAATATATGGAAACTTCAACACCTCTTCACCAGAAAAGAATAGATCCAGCAGGCAGAAAATTTGTAAGGACACAGTTGAGCCCCAAATACTATCAAACATCTGGGTATAATGAACATCTGTAGACTATTTCCTGTAACAACAGCAGAATACACATTCTTCTAGCTCATATGGAACATTCACCAAGATAGATCACATTATGGGTCATTAAACACACTGTAATAAATTTAAAGAATAACAGTCATACAATGTCCACTTTAGGCCACAAAGGAATGAAACTAGATACCAACAAGAGAAAGATAGCTGGAAAATCACAAAATTCTTAGAAATTAAACAAACACATCTAAATAACACATGAGCCAATGAAGAAATCTCAAGAGAAATTTTCAAATATTTAAATGAAAATGAAAACACAACTTATAAAAATTGTTGAATTCAGGAAAAGCAGAGCTTAGAGAGAAATTTATAGTATTAAATGTGTATTTTAGATAAAGAGAAAGATCTAAAAGTGTAATCTAGGTTTCCACCTTAAGAAATAGGAAAATAAGACAAAATACAAAGCAGAAGAAAAGAGAAGAAATCAATGAAATTGAAAATAGGAAATGGAGAAAATCATCAAAAACTGGTTCTTTTGGAAATACATATATGAAAGTGATAAACCTCAAGGAAGTCTAATTAAGAAAAAGAAGGATGACATGGTTTACTAATCTCAGAAATTGAAGAGGGTGTATCACTTCAGATGCCATGGACATTAAAAGGATAATAAATGAATACTCTGAACTACTCTATGACCAAAAATTCGACAACCAAGCTGAAACTAATTCCTGAAAGACATAATCTGCCAAAATTTACATAAGAGGTAGACAATCTATCAGCTTATATCTAAAGAAATTGAATCCATAATTAATAAACTTCCATATCAGAAAACAACAGACCTAGGTAGGTATATTGGTCAATTCTACTAATTATTTAAGGAAGAAATCATACCAATTCTCTACAGTCTCTTTCAGAAGATAGAAGCAAAGGGAATACTTCTGAACTCTTTATATGATGACAAAATTTAATAAGAAAATTGGAAAAAAGAAAAGGAAATAAAACTACAGACCAACATATCTCATGAACATAGATGTAAAAATTCTCAACAAAATCTTACCAAAAATAATCCAAATTTGTATTAAAAGAAATATAACCATGACCATGTGGGATTTATGCCAGGTATGCAAACCCAGTTTAATATTCAAAAATCAATTTACATAATCCATTATATCAACAGGCTAAGAAAGAAAAATTACATGATTATATCAATAGATACAGAAAAGGCATTTGACAAAATTCAACACATATTCAGGATAAACACTTTAGTAATAGAGGGGAACTTTCTCAACTTGGGAGAATACAAATTAGCTATCTTCATACTTAATGAGAAACTGGAAACGTTCCTACAAATACCAGATTTAAGGCAAGAATGTCCCCTCCCCCCACTGCTTTTCAACATCATACTGGAAGTCCTAGCTGATGCAATAATGTAAGAAAATGAGATAAGAAGTAGACAGATTTGAAAAGAAGGAATAAAACTTTGCAGATAACACAGTCAGATGTGGGAAAAAAAAAAACAAAACATCATGCTGAAAGTCCTAGCTAACACAATAAAAAAAGTCAAAGAAGAATAAATAAATGGAGAAAAATACCATGTTCATTGATAGGAAGACACATCATCAAGATCACAAAAGTTACTTTATGCATATTGAACAAACTGATTCTAAATTTTATATTGGGAAGCAAAAGACCCCAGAATAGCCAACACAGTATTGGAGAAGTACAGAATTGGAAGACTGTGAAAGACAATGTTAAAAGAATGAAATACAAGCCATAGACTGGGGGAAAATATTTGCAAAGACAAATCTTTTTTTTTTTTTTTTTTTTTTTTTTTTGCAAAGACAATTCTAATAAAGGACTGCTATCCAAAATATTAAAAAAAAAAACTTAAAGCTTAACAATAAAAGACAAACTATTAAAAAAAATAGGCCAAAGGCTTAACACTCTACCAAAGAAGACATGCAGATGGTAAATAAGGAGATCAAAACATGCTTCACATCATATGGTCCTGCAGAAATGCAAATTAAAATGAAATACCTCTATGCACCTATTAGAATAACCAAAATCTGAAACACTGATAACATCAAGTGCTGGGGACTATGAGGAGCAATATGAACTCTCATTGTTGGCATAAATGTAAAATGATACAGCCAACTTGGAAAGCAGTTTGACAGTTTCACACAAAACAAAACAGTCCTACCACAGGATCCTGTAATAATGCTCTGCTATTTATTCGAGGAAGTTGGAAAGTTATGTTCACAGAAAAACTTGCATATATATGGATTCTTCTAGCAGTTTTATTCACAATTGCCAAAACTTGGAAATCCATACATCTATATAATGGAATATTATTCAGCAGTAAATAAAATGAGCCATCCAGCCATGAAAAGAAATGGAGGAAATCTAAATGCATATTATTATTAAGTGTAAGAAGTCAATCTGAAAAGGCAACATAGCGTATAATTCCAACTATATACATACTGGAAAAGGCAAAACTATGGGGACAGTTAAAAAAAATCAGTGTTTGCCAAGTGGTAAGGAGGAGGGAGAGATAAACAGGTGAAGCACAGAAGATTTGGGGGGCATTGAAACTATTTTCTATGATACTCTAATGACTGATACATTTCATTACCTATTTGTCCAAACCCAAAAATGTGCAACATCAAAGGTGAAACCATATGTATAGTATGGACTTCAAGTGTAGTATTCACTGATTGTGACAAATTTACCACTCTGGTGGGAGACGTCAGTAGTGGGGAAAGGAGTGCATATGTTGGGACGGGGAAAATATGGGAAATTTCTACTTTCCACTCAATTTTGCTGTGAACCTAGAATTACTCTAAAAAATGAGATTTATTAATTAAACACACACCAAAAAATGTTTAAAATTCAGTGCTTTTTAGTCACTTTTAATCACAGAGCAATGCAACCACATGACTACATGATTCAGGATCGTTTTCATCTCCACTAAAAGAAAATTGGCACTAACTAGCAGTAACTTTCTGTTCCTTCCTCTTCTTAACCCCTGGTAACCACAAACCTACCTGTGTCTCTATCAATTTGACCATTCTGGACACTCATATAAATGTAATCTAAAGTACAAGGTCTTTTGTGTCTGTCTTCTTTCATTAGCATAAAGTTGCAAAGATCATGTACGCTGCAATATGTTTCAGTATTTCATTCCTCTCTATAGATGAATAAAATTTATTACATGGACATAGCATAGTTTATCTATCAGTGGCTGGACATTTTCTTGACATTTGAGCTGTTAGTACTTTTTTCATGTACAAGTTATGTGGATATATGTTTTTAATTCTCTTAGATATCTAGCTAGGAGTGGAATTAATGGATAGCTTGGTCACTCCTCTGTGTTTAACATTTTGATAACCTACCAAATTGTTTTTAAAAGTGGCTGTATCATTTTATAGCCAGCAGTGTATGGAAATCAGCAGTATATGAGGGTTCCAATTTCTCCTAATTTTCACCAACACTTGGTACTATGTGTCTTTTTTATTATAGCCAAACAAGTTGGTGTGCAATGGAATCTCACTAAGTTTTTATTTGCATTCCCTTTATCCTTTACACAGGCATTATTTTTATGTACTTATGGCTATTTACATATTTTCTTTTGATTAATTTATATTCAGATACTTAGTCATTTTATTACTGAGATATTTTTCTTTTTTTTATTATTGACTTGTAAATGGTTTATGTGTTCTGGATACAAGCCTCTTGGCAGATATGTGATTTGAATATATTTTCTCTCATTCTGTGAGTTATCTTTTCTGTTTCTTGATGGTATTGTTTGAAGCACAAATATTTTTTATCTGTTTTTAATTTTGATGTAATCCAGACTTTCCCTTCCTTATTCCTCTCTTTTCTCTCCTTCCCACTTACTTTTAGTATTGTTGGCTTGTATTTTTGATATCATATCTAAGAAATCATTGCCTAAGCCAAAGTTATGAATTACTCCTATGTTTTCTTCTAAGAGATATATAGATTTGATTCATAAATTTATGTTTATGGTCCATTTGAATTTATTTTGCATTTAGTGTGACAGAAGGGATAAGATAGTTTTTTTGAATAAGATATTTTGAATAAGACATTTACTTCATCTAGCACCATTTATTGAAAAGGCTATTTTTTTTCCTCATGAATTTTTTTGGCACTCTTGTCAGAAATCTATTGACCATAAATGGACTTATTTCTGGACTCTCAATTCTATTACATTGATGCAAATGTCTATCTCTATGCCAGTATCACTCTGTATTATTTATTATAGCTTGTAGAAAGTTTTCAAATGAGGAAATGCGAGTCCTCCAACTTTTCTTTTTCAAGATTGTTTTGGCTATTTGGAATCTCCTGTAATTCCATATGGATTTTAAGATCAGCTTTTCCATTTGTCAAAAAAAAAAGTCATTGGCATTTTAATAGGAATTGTTTGAATCTATAGATTTATTTGGGTAGCATTTGCCATTCTAACCATTTTAAGTCTCACAATCGAAGAATATAATGTTCTTTCCATTTATTTAGGTATTTATTTCAACAATGTTTTTTGTTTTTTGTTTGTTTCAGTATAAAAGTCTTGTATTTCTTTTTCTAAACTTATTCCTAGATATTTTATTATTTTTGATGCTATTATAAATGAAATTGTTTTCTTAAATTATTTTTGAATTGTTCATTGCTAATGTGTAGAAATACAGTTGATTTTTAAATTAATATTTATCATGTGTCCTACAATTCTTGTTGAACTTATAAGTTTTTTTTTTTTAAGATTTTATCTATTGATTGATGAGAGACAGAGAGAGAGAGAGGCAGTGACATAGGAAGAGGGAGAAGCAGGCTCCATGTAGGGAGCCCCATGCAGGACTCAATCCTAAAACCCTGGGATCACGACCTGAGCCAAAGGCAGATGCTTAACCACTGAGCCACCCAGGTGTCTCTGAGCTTATAAGTTCTTTTTTTTTTTTTAATTAATTTTTATTGGTGTTCAATTTACCAACATACAGAAAAACACCCAGTGCTCATCCCGTCAAGTGTCCGCCTCAGTGCCCGTCACCCATTCCCCTCCAACACCCACCCTCCTCCCCTTCCACCACCCCTAGTTCGTTTCCCAGAGTTAGGAGTCTTTATGTTCTGTCTCCCTTCCTGATATTTCCCAACATTTCTTTTCCCTTCCTTTATATTCCCTTTCACTATTATTCATATTCCCCAAATGAATGAGAACATACACTGTTTGTCCTTCTCCGATTGACTTATTTCACTCAGCATAATACCCTCCAGTTCCATCCACGTTGAAGCAAATGGTGGGTATTTGTCGTTTCTAATTGCTGAGTAATATTCCATTGTATACATAAACCAATAGTTATTGTATTACTTATATTTTCTATGGTGAACATCACCTCATCTACAAATGGACAAATTTTACTTCTTCCTTAGTAATATAATGCTTTTTATTTCTTTTTTTAAGACTTTATTTATTCATGAGAGACATAGAGAGAGGGGCAGAGACATAGGCAGAGGGAGAAGCAGACTCCTTGCAGGGAGCCCGATGCAGGACTCGATTCCCCGCCCAGGATCACGCCCTGAGCTGAAGGCAGATGCTCAACCGCTGAGCCACCCAGGCATCCCGGCTTTTTATTTCTTTTTCAAGAACTTCTTGGCTAGAACCTCCAGCACAACTTTGAATGGAAGTGGCAAGAAAAGACAGCATTGTTTGTTCCTAATCTAGGGAGAAAGCATTCACTGTTAAGTCTGATGTTAGGTGTGGGATTTTTGGACATACTCCTTATCAGATTGAAGCAGTTCTTTCTATTCTGAACTTGCTGAATCATGACAGGATTTTGGAATTTATCAACTACTCTTTTCTCCTTCTATTGAGATGATCAGGGAGTTTTTGTCCTTTATTGATTTGGTATATTATGTTAATTTTTGGGTGTTATCCATGCATTCCTGATATAAATTCAACTTGGCCATGATGTATAATACTTTATTATATGGCTAGATTCAGGTCATTAATATTTTGTTAAGCAGTTTTGTATTTATATTCATGAGGGATGTTGGTCTGTAGATTTATTTTGTCATCTTTGGTTTTGGTGTCGGGATAATACTAGCCTCATAGAATGAGTTGGAGTAAAAAAAAATAAAAAATAAAAAATAAAAAAAAAGAATGAGTTGGAGTGTTTCTTCCAATTTTGGGGGAGGGGGTGGGAGAAGAGTTTGTGAAGAATTGGTATTAATTCCTTAAATAAACATTTGGTATAATTAGCCAGTCAAACCATCTGTAGTTGCTTGAATGATGTTCCCAAATATGTTGGGATCTAATCACTAGAATCTGTAAATATTACTTTATTTGGAAAAAGAGTCTTTTCAGATAATGAAGTTAGGAACCTTGAGATGAAATAATCCCACATTATCTGTAAGGTCTCTAAATGCCATCATCAGTGTCCTTATAAAAAAGAGATAGAGGGAGATTCTACATATACACACATAGAAAAGAGAAAGGTAATGAAGATGAAGGCAGGTGAAATGATGTGACCTCAAGCAGAGGAATGCTGGTGACTATCAGAAGCTGAAAAGCACAACAAACAGGTTCTCTGTCAGGGCTTCTGATGCGAGTACAGTACCACTGAGATCTTAATTTCAGCTCAGTGAAAGTAATGTTGAATTGATGGCCTCCAGAACTAAGAGAATATTTTATTGTCTGAAGCCAGCAAGTTTGTGGTAAGTTTTATAATAGTACAGGAAACTAATATACCATTTGGACCTAAGGGTTTATTTGTGGAAAAATTAAATATTAATTCAATGTTTTTATTTGTTATAGGATTATTCGGAATTTCTATTTCTTCTTGGGTCAGTAGGGCAGTTTGTTCTTTTAGGAATCTGTTCATCTAAGTTACCTAATTTGTTGGCATATTATTGTTTATTGTATTCCTTATGGTCCCTTTTATTTCTATAAATTTGGTAGTCGTGAGCACTCTCATTTCTGATTCCAGCAATTCAAGTCTTCTCTCTTTCTCTCTTTTCATTGGGATGTTCATCTAAAGATTTCTAAATTTTGTCAATCTGTTCAAAAGAAAACAACTGATTTTGTTGATTTTTCTCTATTTTTTATTTCCACTTTCATTTATTTCTAATTTAATCTTTATTTTTATCTTCTTCTGTTTATGTTGGGTTTATCATCTTTTACTAGTTTCTTAAGGTGGAAGGTGAGTTTATCTGAGATTTTCATTTTAGATATGTGTTCATAGATACAAATTTCCTTCTGAGCACTGCTTTAGCTAAACCTCATAATTTCTTTTTGTTTTCATTAGTATTTTTAACATCATTTGTGATATACTCTTTGATCCATTGGTTATTTAGGAATTAGATACTTAAATTCCAAAACATGAGAATTTCTACAAATGAGAATTTGTAGAATTCAAAATGAAATGGATAGCCAAACTAATAAAATCTAGATTTTAAAAATTTCTTACTATATGTTACTTATTTTTCACTCAATTCTCACAGCTAATCTATAAGGTAAGCATTTTCATTCTTCCATTTCATAGATAAAGAAATTGCAGCCTTGTGGAGTTAAATAATTTACCTAAAGTTACTATCTGAAATGCTAGAATATGACATTTCAGAAATCCAATGGGTTTTGCTCATGGTTTTATACTTCTAACCACTATCCAACAGTGGCTTTTGCTGTATAATAGCTCAAAATCAACAGAATGGTAGAGGCAAAGCATTGTTTCAGTAGACATTGGAATAATATATTCTGCATAGCCAGGGTGGTCTAAGTTGAACACACACATTTAACCCTAGAATATCAGGTTGAGAAGTTTAGATCTTCAAATTAAGATCCTGATGTTAGAGCAGAAAAAGCCTGAAGAACCATATTGCTTAGAAGATTACAGAAATGGCAAGCCTGGGTAGCATAAAATAATACATCATCAGAAGACCAAATCATAGTTATTCAGGAGCCTGTAGGAATCTTGATTTTAATGCTAAGCCACATTTTCCCAGACAAATTAATTTGTTTTTCTCTGTTTATGGCCAGTCATGGAACCGGTTTGAAAATTTTATTCTATCTAAAATTAACCAAACAAGTAAGACTCATGATGGAATAAGTGAAGATGGAACTGGAGGAGAACAAATCAAAACCACAATGAGATACCACCCCACACCATTCAGAATGGCTAAAATTAACAACACAGGAAATAGCAGATACCATCAAGGATGCAGAGAAAGGAGAATCCTCTTACACTGTTGGTGGGAATGCAAACTGGTACAGCCACTCTGGAAAACAGTATGGAGGTTCCTCAAAAAGTTAAAATAGAACTACCCTATGACCCAGCAATTGTGCTACTTGGTATTTGTCTAAAGGATGCAAAAATTCAAAGGGGCATCTGTACCCCAGTGTTTGTCTAAAGGTATTTGTATAAAGGATGCAAAAATTCAAAGGGGCGTCTGTACCCCAGTGTTTATAGCAGTAATGTACACAATAGCCAAACTATAGAGAGAGACCAGATATCTATCAATTGATGAATGGATAAAGAAAAAGTGGTTATACACACATACACACTCAGGAATATTACTCAGCCATCAAAAATAATGAAATCTTGCCATTTGCAATGATATGGATAGAACTAGAGGTTATTATGTTAAGCAAAATAGAGAAAGAAAAATACCATATGATTTCACTCACATGTGAAATTTAAGAAACAATATTAAGATAAACACATAGAGGGAGGCAAGTCATAGGGGACTCTCAACTATAGGGAACAAAGAAAGGGTTGCTGGAGCTCCCGGGAGGTTGGTGGAAGGATAGGCTAAATGGGTGATGGGCATTAAGGAGGGCACTTGATGTAACAAGCACCGGGTGTTATATCCAAATGATGAATCACTAAATTCTACCCTGAAATTAATGATACCATTTATGCTAACTAACTTGAATTTAAATAAAACAATAACAACAAAAAGGCAGGCTTAAAAGAAAAGAAATAATAAAGCTACAATGGGGTTCCTTAAAATAATGGAATCATTACCAAAGACCACATATTGTATGATTCCATTTATAATAAATGTTCGGAATGCATGAATCTGTAGAAATGGAAGGCTGATTAGCAGTTGTATAGGGTTAGGGAGATGGTGGAGGTTGGAGAATGGAGAGTGGCTATAATGGTTATGGGATTTCTTTTTGGTGGAATGAAAAATTTGAAAACATAGGTTGTAGTGATGGTTGCACAACTCTGAATATTTTAGAACCACTGCACTGTGCATTTTAATGGTTTGATAGTTAAATATGTCTCAATAAAGATCTTGAAAAAAATTACATGTAGACATTTTTAAAGCATGCTGGATGTCAGCAATGAGATGTTCATCTGAGATGTTGCTGCCAACAGCCATTTCATTGCAATTGAAACAACTATTTGTAAACAACCTCACTAGCTGATTATCAAGTGACAATGTTTTAAGTGTCTTACATATTCACATGAAAGGTACTTATAAATATCAGTTTTATTGCTTTTGTTTTCCTTTTTATTTTTGGAAATTATAGGGTTTTGTGGTTAACATGTAATGCATTACAATTTTTCCCATGTAACTATAGAGAAATAGGTTCCTGGATAGCATTTTCACACAAAATGTCTAATTATATTAAGTGAGGAACTCATTTCTCTGCTTCTCTGTAACTTTCTCTCCCATTGGAATCAATCCACAGGATAGCTTTGTTACATGTGAATGTGTGATTTTTTAAAAGATTTATTTATTTATTTTGAGAGAGAGAGAGAGCACTTGTGGGAGCGAGCAGGGTCACGATCCGAGTGGAAACCAAGAGTTCACAGGTCAACCAACTGTGCCACCCACGTACCCCTGAATGTGTGATTTTTATAAATTTGACTTTTTCTTGTGGTAAGCTTGGCTCCTCTCTCAGGCCGTTTATACTATATTATGTGTGTATACGTAAATGGTGTGGCTTAGAGGAAGACTTCAGACCTTTTTCTATTGTTACTAAGAAAATCTCAAAAGAAGAAACGGCCCCTGTGTGATCAAATTTCAGTAACATTCATGTGCGTAACAAATCCGGGAAAACTCAATGTGGGACAGAAGTTGATGTCACTGCTCTTTGATTTTGTATTTACTTTATTTTTCTTTTTTCCCCTCATCTTCTTTACTTTACCTGAACTCAAAGCTGTCTCAAAGCCTATTTACCACACAAGGCCATCTGCTAGTGCTAAGGTGTCAGACAGTTTTGCTGAAGAGAGCAACTGCTTCAGACCCATTTGTGAACATTCAGATCATATCTGTACTGATTTTAAAATAGACCTTTTATTTCCTCACAGATGGCTCATAAATCTGTAATACATTTAGGAGAACAAACAAGATCTGTTGACCACAAATGGTATTGCCCTCTGTGTTCCTGCCTTCTAAAAGTTTCATGTGACAGTTAAATCTGTCTGTTGAGATAATTTAAAATAAATGGGTTATTATATAGCCTAGTTATTTTGCTCTTCAATAGAGAAGTTTATATAACGTACAGATATAGGATGATTTCTTTTTTTTGCAAACATTATTCTTTAATAGAGTTAACTCTATCTGAGAAAGATAATTGTGTTGCCTTGGTATTGAAGACTTCAGTTTGTGGAAATTATGACTGTGCCTCAAAATTATATGATATTATTAATGAAAAATATATAAAGGTAGCATTCTCCTCAATTTTTACCTATTATTACTAATAATGTTAAGGGAAACAAATAGTTCAAAATGATTTTCTTATTTTTAGGAAAAAATATTTTAAAATGGCATTGTATTGATGAAAAAATAATCATCTTTTAAGACTTAATTTAAATATGACGTATTAGTGAAATGTTAACTTGTGTTTGAATATGAAAGCTATGAATTTCAAAATCATTTCATTTAATCTAGTTGCCTTGTATTCCCTACTGCTTATTCTTTCTTATCTTTCAGATTTGAGATGAAGTTGATTAAAAAATAATTCTTACCTATGAGTACAATTACTTAGACTCATTGTCATTTTACCCTGATTGATTTTCATCAGAGAACGTATTCCTGTTTGATATTTTTGTATTTATGGGTTTGTGGTCTATCTTTTCCCACTAGAATGAAAGTTCCATGAGACCTGGGATCATGCCTTTCATACTACCCTTCTGTACAAAGTGCATCGCACATAGCAAATGCTCAATGTTAATGGATGCACTTTGCACATGTATTGTATTTGTTACATATGCTATAGTAAGCAAATAAAAGATTTTTTTAATTAAAGAGAAATTGCTGATATCCATAGAAACCAAGTAATTCTCAAATAAAAAGGAAAATAAAATTTAGAGGAAATATTAAGAAGGAGTTTTAATAAGAAATTTCATAGTTGTGATTCCTAAATTTCAATTGAATTTGCAAGCCACTAAAATATGAATGAGTGGATGGAAGGATGGATAGATAGATGAATTAATAGATGAATAAATCAAAATGATTCTAGGAAGCTAGAAGCTATTAAGTTCTTCACTGAGACCATATGTAATTTTAAGTAGCTGCCATTGGGGGAAATTGGTGTCTATTACATTAATAAAACACTGAAATTGAGATTTGAGATCTGAGACTGGATAAATGCTCACAGAATCTTAGACTGCGAGGTACATTATCTAAAAAGAAATTAAAATAGAAGAATCATTAACATACAAGGATGAATTACAATTGAAATGAAATAGAAATCAATAATTTAGGAATGAGGAAAAGAGAAAAATGAACTCTAATATGACCACAAGTAGCAATTAAAAATCCCAAATATCTATTTTATAGTAGACTATATATAGTCTCTGAAGGTTCCATGAGACTTCTGACATTTCTACTTACTGATTTCTACTTTGAAGCTTGTATCATTGGAAATAATCATAAAATTGTGTCCTTTAGAGGTTGATATTCTAAGAATATAAGGGCTTATATTTAGGAAATACTTAAGGTCTGCCTTTTCTGACTATTCTAATCACTTGGCAATATCTTTTGGTCTCTGCATCTCTCAACTGAAGACAAAAAATGTAAAAAAGTTAGTATGAAAGCAGGACATGAGGAAATATATCTATCATCATTATTTACGTTGTAGTCTCTTGCCAAATTCAAGGGAGGAGGCATGCATTTTGTGGGTTAGGCCTAACTGTGTACTTTCATTTTTATTTTTATTTTATTGTGGTAAGAATCCCTAATATGAGATCTAACCTTGTAGCAAACTTTAAGTGTACAATACAATATTGTTGACTACAGGTACAATGGTGTACTCTACAAGCGCTCTCCAGAGCTCCTTCACCTTGCTTACCTGGAACGATGCCAGTTACTTAGTAGCTCCCCAGTTCCACCTCCCACAGACCTCGGCAACAATATTTCACTCCGATTCTATGTATTTGAGATACTTCATGAAAATGGAATCATTTGGCATTTGTCTTTCTATGACTGGCTTATTTCACTTTGCATGATGTCCTCAGAGCTCATTATATTGTCTCATTATCTCAGAATTTCCTTCTTTCTTAATGCTAAGTATATTCCATTATGTGTATATGTCAAATTTTCTTTTTGCATTCACCTCTTGATAGACGTTTAGGTTGTTTCCATACCTCGGCTATTGTGTATGGTGCTGCAATAAACATTGCAGTGCTAATAATGTCTCTTCTAGATCCTGATTTCAGTTATTTTTGATAAAATTCAGAAATGGGATTACTAGATCAATTTGTATTTCTATTATTAATATTTTGAGAAATCTTCATGCTATCTTCCATAGTGTGTGCACCATTTTTGTATTGCCACCAACAGTGTGCAAGGGTTCCAATTTCTCCACATTCTTACCAACATTTGTCACCTTTTATTTTTTAAATACCCATCCAGACGTGTGTAAGGGGGGACCTAATTGTGGTCTTAACACATTCTCCTGATGATTAGTGACTTTGAACACTTTTTTTTAATGTATTGTTAGCCATTTGTATGTCTTCTTTGGAGAAATGTCTATTAAAGTCTTTAGTCCACTTACAAAATTTTAAAAAACAATATTATGAGTTTTATTCATTGAATTATAGGAGTTTCTTATACATTTTGGAGATTAACCCCTTATCAGATATGCGGTTTGCAAATATTTTCTCCTTCTGTAGACTTTTTTCCTTTGTTGATTGCTTTGCTATGCAGAAGCCTTTTAGTTTGGTATAATTCAATTTGTCTATTTTTGCTTTTTTTTGTTGTTGTTGTTGTTTTTTTCTATTTTTGCTTTGTTTCCTCTGTTTTTGTTGTCATATCCATGAAATCATTGTCAAGACCAATATCATGAAGCCCTTCCCCTACATTTTCTTCTAGGAGTTTTATAGTTTCAGGTCATACTTTAAGGTTTTAATCCATTTTGAGTGATTTTTGTGTGTGTGTATAGTGTGAAATAAGGTTCCAATTTCATTCTTTTCCACGTAGACATCCAGTTTTCCCAGCACCACTTGTTGAAGGACACCGTCCTTTCCTCGCTGTGTATTCTTGGCACCCTTGTCAAAGGTCAGTTGACTGTATGTGTGTAGATTTATTTCTGGGCTCTCTATTCTGTTCTACTAGTCAATGTGTCTACCTTTATGCTACTATCTTCTCTTGATTACTGTAACTTTGTAATATATTTTGCCTCTAGTCTTGTTCTTACTCAAGATTGACTTGACTATTTGTAGTATTTTGTGTTTCCATATGAATTATAGAATAGTTTTTTTCTATTTTTATAAAAAAAATCCATTGGTATTCTGAAAGGGAGTTACACTGAATTTGTAGATTGCTTTGGGTAGTATAAGCATTTTAACAATATTAATTCTTCCGAATCACTGAACACAAGATAATCTACTTATTTGTGTCTTCATTGTTTTCCTTTTTTCATTAGCATCTTAATGTTTTAAGTGTATAGATCTCTCACCTTAGTTGAATTTATTCCTAAGCATTTTAACTGTTTTGATGCTATTGTAAATGGGATTGTTTTCTTGATTTCTTTTTTCAGATAGTCTTTTGTTAACATATAGAAAAGCAACTGTAGGGAAGGAGAGGAAAAAATAAAACAAGATGAGATCAAGACAGGGAGACAAACCATAGGAGACTCTTAATCCTAGGAAATAAACTGAGCATTGATGGAGGGGAGAGGGATGGGGAGATGGGTTAACTGGGTGATGGACATTAAGGAGGGCACATGATGTCATGAGCAATGGGTATTATATAAGGCTGATGAATCACTGACCTCTACCTCTGAAACTAATAATACATTATATGTTAGTTAATTGAATTTAAGTTTAAAAAATAGAATAATTTTATGTGTAGCAATTTTACTGAATTAATTAATTCTAACCCAGTTGGTGGGGGGATTCTTCACAGTTTTCTAGATATAAGATCATGTCCTCTGGAAACAGGGATAGTTTTACTTCTTTCTAATTTAAATGCCTTTTGTTTCTTTTTCTTGTCTGATTCTTTTAGGACTTCCAGTACTATGTATTTTTTTAATTTTTAAAGATCTTATTTATTTATTCATGATAGAGAGAGAGAGAGAGAGAGAGAGGCAGAGACACAGGCAAAGGGAGGAGCAGGCTTCATGCAGGGAGCCTGATGTGGGACTCGATCCCGGAACTCCAGGATCACTCTCTGGGCCAAAGGCAGGCGCTAAACTGCTGAGCCACTCAGGGATCCCCTCCAGTACTATGTTGAACAGCAGTGACATCCTTGTTTTATTCCTGATTTTAGAGCAAAAGCTTTCAGTTTTTCACCATTGAGTATGATGTTAGCTGTAGTTCATTGCCACTAGGCATGCCTAATAAGAAATGCTAAAAAGAATTCTTCAATTTGAAAGTAATACTAAATAGCAATGTTACAGACTGTGTACTATTAATATAAGTACTACCTTAGACACTTTAAGACACCAAGACAGAGACCTACCAACAGATTATTTTATGCCCCTTTATTATCTACCAAACAGTATTAAACAGCATTTCATCATTTTGTGTTTATGTATGCTCTTGTCAACCCTCTGCTTAAGAAACAGAAAAAAGGAGAAAAAAAAAAAACAAGTACCAGAAAAACTCGGAGCATATTTGGATTCTGA
The DNA here is from genome assembly GCF_018345385.1 of Vulpes lagopus. Taxonomy (NCBI): domain Eukaryota; kingdom Metazoa; phylum Chordata; class Mammalia; order Carnivora; family Canidae; genus Vulpes; species Vulpes lagopus. Next base: position 161,272,564 of record NC_054826.1, read on the forward strand.
GCAGTTTTTAGGGAGAGAGGAATGTGTTAGATACTAAGGAGTTCCTTGCTGTGAATCTTCTAAGTATGGAAATCTTCAGGTCATTTTACAATATATTTTGGTACAGAAATTATTGGCAGGCATGACTTACAATCACGGCTCCATTATTTTACACAAGGCTTGTGTAGTGGACAGATCCCTTTCTGGTTTTTAGTGGCAACATTTTTTTAAAAGCTAGTATGAATTTTGCATGGGAGATATTTTAGATTTTCGTGTTATTTGCTTACTAGTTTCGATTTGTTTAACATCTTTTTTTATAGGCAAGAGACAAAAAGAATCGTAAATTTTACAGTGAGAGTTAAGGGCTTCTGATCTATTAAGAATTCAACCAAGGATTTCTGAGAACACCTATGTGCATATCCAATTTTCAGTCATAACTTTGATACCCTGCTCTGCTTTTTCAGACTAAGTGTGCAACTAGAATCTACTTTAATACCTTGTTTTTTGCATTGTTTTGACTTCTCCTTAAACCAGTGGCCAAATAAGTGTTATTTCTAACTCTGCAATTCAACTAGACAGTTATAAATTTTTTCCCTGAAAAGAAAAAAAGAAAGCTATAGTAAAGGAGAATGTAAAATAGAACTGTATAAGCTATTTTCTTATTTGACTCAGTAATTTAGGTAAAGGGCTAATTCCATAGTAGTGCCAAGAAATGTTTGAAAAATATGTATTAATCTGTCTCTAGGCATTTTCCTTTAATAAGCTTGGATAAGAGATACAGTAACCAAACTTCCTAATGTCATATTTTTCCTTTTCTATGTCAACTGTTTTTTGACAGTTTGTTTGCATTACCTTATGTCAGTGCCCTTCATATCCAGCAGTAGTATTACGTTATTGCTTGCCTTGTGTGTATAGACAGATGACCTCTAGCCCTTTTGGGTTATGTTTATTGTCGGTTCTCTAATTCACAAGTGTGAGTACCATTTTGTGGCCTATTGTTACTGAAAAGTTTTTACTGGATATTGAGCCACTGCAATTGGATAGAAGGTGCTTATGAATCAGATCACCAGTCTACCTCACAGATGTGAACTGGTATGTGTATGGCTTTCATGATTATTTTTCTTGTCCTATGGTAATGCAAGAGTAGCAAGAAAAATGTAGCTGATACAAAGATGCTACACATGTAGACCTTATACTTGCTTGTATAGAAAGTTCACTTTTAAAGCTCCTACCTTAATATAGTCATTGTTTTGGCCCTTATTGCTGTCAGCTGGATCTAATAAAGACTCTTGATGCCACTCTCAGATAAGAGATAGGAAAGGCAAAAAAAAAAAAAGGCTATAGAACAGTAAGTAGATGAAAAGTGTCAGAATAAGTGAAAAAGGAAGGAAAACTAAATCAATGAGGTGAGGAAAGAAGTACTATCAGATATTTCAAACGGGTTATCCCTCTGCTATACCTACTCTCATAACGGGACTTTCTTCTTTTAACTGAAGTATAGTTGACACACAAGGTTACATTAGTTTCAGTGAGACTCTTGAATTCCTTGTAAAACACAAACTGTCTTTTAGAAAAAGTAATATAGTTAGAAGTACAATATGTATTTTTAAAATTCATCTTGAGGGCCCCCTAAGTGACATAGTTAAGTGTCTGATTCTTGGTGTTCAGCTCAGGTCAAGGACGTCAGGCAGGGTTGCAGTAGTCCAAAGCTTAACTAGAATTGGAAGACTTCATTCCAAGATGGCAAATTCGTATGACTCTTCTTCACAGGTGTCTGTTCCTTAATGCCTATTAGCAGAAGCCCCTTGCCCTATGGGCCTTTCAGAAGAACTGCTTAGACTTTCCCCAGATCAGGTCATCTACCAGAAAGAACCCAGAGCAGGACACAGTACCTGTTATGAGAGTCTTGTGAGACACACACTATTTCTTTTGCCATGTTGTATTCATTATCAGTAAATCAGTAAACCCACCACATTCGGTTCCATATTTTGAAGGGAAGTGTGCAAAGGATTCGTGAGCCTATTTTTACCATCACTGTATCTGATATGAAGATTTTGTACTCATGGAATGGAAATCAAGCTCAAGTTCATCAAATAGTTAACAGCTGTTTTGTCTTTACAAAGACATCACTTCAAAGTTTTATATATAAATTCAGTATTTGATATCTTATTTAATAATTTATATCCTATTTTATCACCATAATAATATAAATGGAGTATAATTACATGTCTTTCTCTCCAGATTACAAACCCCTCTCTTTTTTTTTTTAACCAGCATACTTTACAAATATTAGTATTCTGATTTCTGCCATGACTAGAAAAATTTGGAAGCGCTGTTCCTTAATAGTGGGATAAAACCTGTTCATAGAGTTTATAGAGAAGTCTGTTTATAAGATGGGCGGTAGCTGCCCATCTTAGCACCTGGGTAAATTTTAGTTTTTGGAGAATAGGGAACACGTCTTACATATCCTTACATCCTATACTACAGCTAGCATACTGTTTTGTATTTTTGGCATGCAGTTAAAAAAATTCAGCTATTTGTTGAATATGAGTATTTATACTCCAAACAAATTTTATTTATTAAAGTTATACTTACTTATTTGAGAGTGAGCTAGCACATGGTGGGGAGGGGCAAAGGGAGAGGGAGTGAGAATCTAAGCAGACTTCATGCTGAGTTCAGAGCCCGTCGTAGGGCTTGATCTCACAACCCTGAGCTCATGACTTGAAGGAAACCAAGAGTCAGATGCTTAACCGACTGAGCCACCAAGGAGTCCCAAAAAGTATAAAACAATTTTTATAGTCATTCAGACATTTCCAATAGTTGAAAGATTCTGTGCAGGAATTTTCTCCATTTCTTTCATTGACAAATGTAACATTGTGTATGTGTGTGTGTGTGTGTAAATGTGAATGGACTCAATCTAATTGAATCATTCTATATCATTCTGTATTTTAAAATAATAATCATTCTATATTTTAAAATCATTCTATATTATATGATGATAATCATTCTATAATTTAATATCATTCTATATTATATATAATATAGAATATTTTTAAATAATAATGAAATTCTAAGTTACAGAAGAGCACCCACTGTGCTTATAGGAAGAATATCATTAAAAATGTACATCAACCGGGCAGCCCCGGTGGCTCAGCAGTTTAGCGCCGCCTTCAACCCAGGGCCTGATCCTGGAGACCTGGAATCGAGTCCCACATCGGGCTCCCTGCATGGAGCCTGCTTCTCCCTCTGCCTGGGTCTCTACCTCTCTCTCTCTGTGTGTGTCTCTCATGAATAAATACATAAATAAAAATAAAAATAAAATGTATATCAACCCAAAATGGATTGAAGTATCTGATATATGCGTACCAGGATTTGAGAGTTTCCCACCCCAGGTTGGCTGTGCTTTGGGCTATGTGCCATGCTTTTTAAGCACCTATTTCATGAGTCTCTTGTTAATGGTAAACACCACTACACATAGTAACTCACTGCCTAAGTGCATTTTTCAAGTGGTAGAAAACCTCCTGAGCCCCCATTGCTATGACTGTAGAACAATATGTCAGACCCCACTTAAATTCCAGTCTCTAGCTGAAATTTATGCCAAATGGAGCCTAAAGGCTGTAGCAGTCCACCCCCCACCAGAGTGATCAATGTCACTGAGCATTCCCATTATTCACTAAGAGCACGCTACTGTGCACAGCATACCATCTAAGGAATGGTGCTTAGAAACTCCGAAGAGAGGGTGCTCCTTTTTTTTGTATTAGCTGCTCAGGCTTTCATAACCAAATACCACACACTGGGTGGCTTAAACAGAGATTTATTTTCTCACAGCTAGGAAGGCTGGAAGTCTAAGGTCAGGGTACCAGCATGGTCATTTCCAAGTGAGACCCCGTTCTAGCTTGTAGATGGCAACCATCTTCTGTGTGTTCACATCACCTTTTTTTTTTTTAGTGCATGTGTGCAAGGAGAGAGAGAGAAAGTGAGCTTTTTGGTGTCTCCTCTTTTAAGGACACTAATCATATTAGATCAGTATCATTTTATTATTTGTTTTCTGTCTTTAGTTTTTTGTTCCCCTGTCTTCTTTTTGTGTATTCAGATATTTTTGTAATCTATTTTAATTTATCCTTTGGTTTTTAGTTGACTCTCTTTGCATTATGTATTTACTTTCTGTAGGGATTTTAATATAAATCCTTAACTCCGCACAATCTATTTAATATTGTACCACTTCACATAAAATACAGAAAGGATGAATGTAAATGGCTTATCTGGTTGCATGATTGTTGTATTTTATATGAAGTAATATACTTCATGATATAATTTTCATTCGTATTATGTGTTTTAGGTTATTTTGTGGGCATCATAAATGTTGTATACTCTGGATTTGGTTATAAGAGTATTAATGTTTTTAACAAGTCATTATTTGTTTTTGTTTATTCTGAGTCCTCAGATATTTGAGTCTTTATTGTTTTATTTTCTAGATGTTAGCCATATGTGAGCATCTTACCCCAACATATTTGCTATTTCTTTTAAATATTTTATTTATTTATTCATGAAACACACAGAGAGAGGCAGAGACACAGGTCGAGGAAGAAGCAGGCTCCTTACAGGGAGCCCGATGTGGGACTCGATCCTGGAACTCCGGGATCACTCCCTGGGCCGAAGGCAGGTGCTCAACCACTGAGCCCCCCAGGAGTCCCTTTGGCTATTTCTTTAAGCCTCAGTTCTTTTTTTGAAAAATAGGGATAAAAATAATACAGTACTTACCTCATAAGATTGTTGAAACTGAATTATTTATTTAAAGGATGTGTAACAAGTGACATATAGCAAACATTTAGTGTATATTAGCTGTATCATTATGATTAGTGGTCAATACCATCTACCAATAAGGTTATTAATATTAAAATAAATGATAAATATATATGTAAAGAAGTAACCCTAGTAGCTACCACATGGTAAGGGTTCAAAATATGACACTATTTATGTTATTCAAAATGAGTAATCATTTTATAGATGGTGATGCAAATGGGGCCTTTCAAATAAGTAGGAATAGCATGGACCAAAGATAAAAAGTAGAAGTGTCTAAGTCTTGTTCAGGAGTTGTGACTATTATATTTGAAGTGTAAGGTTCTTAAAGGGAATAACAAGAGATATGGGAAGTACAGAACCTGAGGGTGCAAAAGATGGGAGGAAAGCATCAATTTGTTTATTTTTTATTATTTTTTATTTTTTTTAATTTTTTTTTCTTATTTTATGATAGTCACAGAGAGAGAGAGAGAGAGGCAGAGACATAGGCAGAGGGAGAAGCAGGCTCCATGCACTGGGAGCCCGATGTGGGATTCGATCCCCGGTCTCCAGGATCGTGCCCTGGGCCAAAGGCAGGCGCCAAACCGCTGCGCCACCCAGGGATCCCTATTTTTTTTTAAAGATTGTATTTATTTGTTCATGAGAGACACACAGAGAGAGAGGCAGAGAGACCCAGGCAGAGGGAGAAGCAGGCTCCCAGCAAGGAGCCTGATGTGGGACTCGATCCTGGGCCTCCAGGATCACACCCTGGGTCAAAGGTAAGCGCTCAACTGCTGAGCCACCCAGGTGTCCCGAAAGTATCAATTTAAAATCAGCAGCCCACTACCCAAACGGAAGAGTATTCCTGAATTGGCCAAGCTGCCTGTAGGAACAATATTCATTAGGCACATGTTTATTGAAAGCCTGTCACACACCAGAAATTCTTCTAGGTGCTTTTAGTTTAAAGTAGTGAACAAAACAAACGTGGTCTCAACTTTCATAGAACCTTGGGGGACTTGTAACCTATGTTTTAACACAATAATTTATTATATATCTACCAAGTCCTGGGCACTGTACTAAGATATTAAGTAACTTAAAACAATGCAGACAGTACAGTGTTATTCTCGTACTTCCTGTCTGTTATTGGGCAACGTCCATCTAGCAAATGTGACCATATAATCGATCTTCCAAACTGGGTTGCTTCTGAGACTGAAAGCGGTCACTGTTAGTAAACTTCACCAGGATAGTAGGAAAAGCGGGCACTTTCCCTTGCAAACTGGGTGTATGCATATGCCAAATCTCTTCACATATAATGGCATCCAGTTAAGTTTTTTTTTTTTTTAAGACTATAAGATTTTTGAGCCAGCACTGTTTTCAGTTTTGAAGACTCTAGCTTATAGTAGGTGGTGCCATATATTTATTAATCTAGGTCAAATTAGTTTTCACTTGAAAACCTGTAATGGAAGAAGCTGAATTTCTTTTTATCATTTAAAGTTCTGGCACTCTAAATGGTGCCTGGGAATTAACCTACAAGTCATTTATGTCTTGGCAAAGCATGATAAATGTGGTTAGAAGTAATTGGTAGGTGGTATTGAATAAGTACACAAGTGTAAAAGCATGTAAGTTTTTATAGGCTATGGCAAAGGATTTGAATTTTATCATGAGGTCATATGTAAACTCTAGGCCTTTAAAGACAGTTTTAAGAGATCACTCTGGCTGATCGCTCTGGGGCAGTGAAGTGTGTGTGTGTTGGGAAATACAGAGACTACTTAAGTGATTGCAGTTAGTCAAAGTAAGAATTGATAGAAACTTGAAGTAGCCTCATGAAATGGAGAAAAAAATCAGTTAATTTGAGCTACAGTTTTGTAGGTTTTACCTACTTACTAATTGATAAAATTGATGTGGGAAGAGTAAACTAGTAGGTAGCATTTGCTGAAATAGGACTGATTTTAGAGGGGATTGGTTTCTAGTAGCAAAAAAATTGAATGCACCAACTTTGAAAAATACTCTAGGACCTCCAAGTGGAGATGATAAATATGAGAGTTATCAGTGCAGAGATTGATATTTAAAGCCATGAGAATGATTCATTTAAGGAGAGAGGTGGAGATGGGAAGGAGACCGAGTATCAAGTCCTCAAGTACTTTGAAGATTCTGTGGAGAAAAAAGAAGTGCAAACTGAGAACAACCAGAAAGCTAGAAGAAAATTCAAGGGAGCTTCAGAGAATCTAGGAAAAATTAAAAAATATATATCTCTAAGATATCCGGATGGTTTCAGAGACTATGCAAATCAGAGAACTTGAACAGCAACAACAACAAAAAGATTTTAACAAGAAGAAACAATTAACTGTTAAGTGCTAGTGAGAGTTAAGAAAGATTAGAACAGAAAAAAAAATTCTCTTATTTATCACAATAAAATCCTGTGGTAGGAAGAGTTTCAACATTTGAGTGGGAACAGTAGTATAAGAACCGTATCTAAATGAGTTGAAAAAATATATAAGGTGAAGAAAAGAAGTTAGCACAGGGAGACAAGTCAATAATTTTTATTTTAAAATTGAACGGGAAGGTGGAATTGTATCCAGAGGGCGGTGGATTGAGAATGTGGTAGTGCTGGCACTGGTGACAATGGTGGTTATAGTGGTTTGGTGGGAATGACCCAGTAGTGAGGCAATGACAAAGGAGAAGTTAGGATCATTGCAGAAGTGAAAGTAAAGGCTGATGAGGCCAAAGTACATGTGAAAAAATTGACCACTGCTCAAGGAAGGGATGCTTCCTTTACTGTATCAGGGTAGAAGAAGAAAGTGCATGAACATCAGATAGGTTTATAACTTTGGTTGTAAAAAGATGAGAACACTTCCATCAGTTGGCTTCTATTTTTACAATAACTGGTGAGATTAATTATAAAGTCTTGAAACAAAATATGCATATAAAGAAGGCTTCCTGTGTACTCTGTACTTCACTATACGGATGTTGAGGGGAGCAATAAAAGTACTTTGCTGTATTTTCCCCACTCGTTATTAGATTATCTGACTATTTGAACTATACTATTGATGGAATTGAGGAGATAAGCTCTAAGTTTTCCATATAAAATATAATGAAAAAGTAATAATAACATGTGGTTCTTACTCATTATAAGGCATTGTTCTATTACAAACTCAACCTCTGGAAAGGGAAGAGAGGATGGAGACCAAATTGAATCCCTTAGTGGCCAATGATATAATCAATCATGTCTGTGTAATGAAACCTCGATAAAAACCCAAAAGTTCTGGGTTCTGAGAGCTTCTGTGTTGGTGAACACGTGGAGGTTTGTGCAGAGTGATGTGCTTGGAGAGAGCATGGAAGCTTTGTGTCCTTTTCCTATACTTTGCCCTAGTCATCTGTCTGGCTGTTCATGAGTTATAGCCTTTTATAACAAACCAGTAATCTATTAAGTAATTTGTTTCTCTGAGCTCTGTGAGCCACTCTAGCAAACTGAACCCAAGTTAAGGTTCGAGGAACCTCTAATATGTAGCCAGTTTGTCAGAAGCACAGGTGATATTCTGGACTTGTGATTGGCATCTGAAGAGGGTAGGGATGGTCTTGTAGGACAGAACCTTTAACCTGTGAGATATGAGCCTGTCTCCAGGTAGATAGTGTCAGATTTGAGTTGAATTGAAGAACAGCCAGCTGGTTTCAGAGCATTGTTTGGTGGTATGAGAAAAAAAAAAATCCCAGTCTCCCATATGAATTGAAACTGATGACCAAACCTTTCATGGCTTATTAGTTGTGTTTTCTATTCCTGATCTTTCATTCTTGGCCAGCTTTCTCATGCCAAGATTCACACATAAAACCAAAGAACACAAAAGAGTAACTTTTCTAGGTAGTTGCCCTAGACCACAACCTACTTACTCTAGATTTTGTCCCACTGTGTCTAGTGCCTTGCTTTGGTCCCAAACTCTTAATAGTTATTTCTGGACACTTCGGTTTTGTATCGTGGTAGATTACCTTTTATACTTGGTAGATGTGATTTTTCTACTTTGCTTTAGACTTTGTTCCCTTTCTAATGTTAACATTCCTGTGGCCTCTAGTAAAAATCATGCCTATTTGCCTCTTTCCTACTGCCTGCCTAGACCGGTCCTACCCTTCTTCATGGTCACTTTAACTTCCATAAAATTTTCACCATCAGATTTGCATTTGACGTATAAAGATTTTAAGAGAATTTTTCTATTAGAAAAAATATAGTTATTGTAGACTATAGTTAGTAGAGATGTAATTTTAATAGAGGGAATTAATCAAACATCTTTTCCTAAGACTAATAAGCATACATTTTTTTAACTGTAAATTCATGGCTAGATTGTTAGAAAGTAAATATATGAACAATGATGTGATTCAAGTTATTAGTCAGGTCTATATGTTATTATAATAACAAATAGACCCAGAAATATATATTGACTCAAACATAATTGCCATTTATTTCTGGCTTGTATAAGAGCCCAAGACTGATTAATCCTGGTGAGTGAGTAGTTTTTCACAAAGTAATTCAGGGAGCCAGGGTCCTTCCACATTGTGGATTCACCATCTTCTAGGGCCTTATCATCGTCTCTATCTAGTGAGTCAGAAGAATAAGGAAAATGTAGAGAAGACATATTTGTTTCCTAATAGACCTGGTCCAGAAATGACACGTATCACCTTCTGCCCACACTTTACTGGAGAGGACTTAGTCTCATCACCACACATAGTAGCAAAAGAAGCTGAAGGATTTGTGACTCCCATAAAAGAAAAAAAACAAAACAAAACAATTTTGATGGCAGCTATTAATTCCTACCAGAGTTAAGACAAATAAAGTAAAATGGATTACAAAGTCCTTTGCAAATATGAGATAATAATAACCATATGTAAAAATAGTATGTGCGATTCAATACTAAGTGAAAGGTTAAGATACTGCTATTGAGTCATTGCAAGTTAAGTGATTATGAGTGAGAATGCAGGAAATACAGGTATTGGTGCATTTTTGTGTTAAGCAGTTTCAATAGTGATTTCCCTCTCCAAAATCACTATTAAAACACAAGTTTAAAAGGAACATCAGTTGGGAAAAATTCTTCTTAATAAAGTCAATAAGACACTCTTGTCAATTTTATTAATGTAGCTATCAAAACAAGAAGAGCAGAAAATAAACTGTGCTTAGCCCTTGTGTCATGTAGTATATTTGTCTTCCATGTGATGTAGGTCAGAAGGAGTCTGAAGATGAAACTGAGGATGAAGAATTGGATGCCAGTTTTAGGATATCAGTGTTCAAACTACCCATACTTACTTCCGATTCACTGAAGTATGCTGCATTACTGAAAGGAAAAGAGCATGATTATTTTCCTACCTGTGTCCAGCCGTTTTCTACTACTCATCAAAAACCAGCAATTAAAAAAAAAGACATGCTGTTGAAAAGTAATGTAAAAAAAGAGTTTTTTATAGCACACAGAACTGGTATAAAACTCCGAAAACTTTGTGATATTGACAAATATTACTCAGAACAAAAGAAGCTAGAAAGCCATAAAAAAAAATTAGCAGCTATTACCATGGCACGAGGTGTCCAAGAAAGAGTTAGCTCAATTATTCAAGAAAACCTAAATAAGAAAAAAAATGCGGCACAAAAACGAATTGCAAAAGATAATGAGACAATTCAGAATGGTTTACAACAACTTTGGCAGGACAGACATGATTATCTAGAAAAAGTCAGAGAGAGGAGAGCTCTGTTTCTAGCAGAAAAAAACCAAAAGGCTGAAGACCGTTTGTTAATTCAAAACATAAGTAATGAACGCACTCTTTTGTCCAAAGGAATGATTAAAATGGACAGATTGAGGAAGAACCAGGCTGTCTTACAAGAGAAAAGTCTGATTGTTCAGCAAAGAGTAGAAATGGAAAAACATCAAAAGAATTTATTGAAACAAATGAAGGAAATCAGGTAGGTACAGTTTTGATATAATAAAAACTTTAAGTCAATTATATGTAAATATTGCATACTAAGTATTGAGATCCAATAAACAGTACTTTGTTTATAACATTCTCTTTGAAAAATAGAAACAATTACCAAAGATGAGACAATAAAGCAACTCCATCTCATGCCACCTCCACCTTCATCCAAGAAAACCTACTTCTTAATTAGTGGCTGTTCTTATCCTAAATGTCGTCATCGTCAGCCCCTTGACCAGTGCTAGAAACCGCCATGTCTTTTACAGCTCAGTCTTTCTCATTGGCCAACAGCTAATGTTTCCTTATTCGTTTTACTTCTACAAAGAGTCTCAAGCTGATCCTTTTCAATCTCACTTCTCTCATTCTAATACAGACGCTCATAATCATTCTAAGAATTCACCTTTTATCCGTCCCCTCGAGAATACCATCTCCATCCTCAAGACATCCTTCCTTCAACCCCTATCTGTTCTCCAGCCTACAAGCCTCAACTGTCTTTTAAAATTAAGTTCTGATCACATCACTTCCTACTGCAGTATGTTGATGCCTTGCAGTTGTCCACAGAATAAAATCTAATCTGAGTGGCATTTCAGGCATCATGCTTTGTTCTAGTTTGTCTAGACTCCTCTCACTGAAATTTCTGCTATAGCTTGCTCCCTCTTCCACAACAGCACTCTTTGCTCCAGACAGACGAAATTATTCCTAATTCCCTACGCAGATTTGTAGTTGCTTTTTCCAGTGACCTTACTAATTCTTTCCCCTTTTTCTTCAAATACATACTCTGAGGGACGCCTCGGCGGCTCAGTGCTTGAGCATCTGCCTTTGGCTCAGGGTGTGATCCCGGGTCTGGGATTCAAGTCCCACACTGGGGTCCCTGTGAGAGGCCTGCTTCTCCCTCTGCCTGTGTCTCTGCCTCTCTCTCTGTCTTTCTCTTGAATAAATAAATAAAATATCTTAAAAACAACAACAATAACAACACATATGCACTCTGAATGGGTCCTGCAAGCCCACAGTTAGTGCCATCGACATATTATTATGCAACACAAGCCTCTGTTGTTATTGTGCCAATTAGGAAGATTTCAGATTGGTGAGGGGGAAGGACAAGCACTTACTTCTCCAGGGAGACATCTCTAGTGCCTGATGCTTGGCTGAGTGTGACTGTGTCTCTGTTTGCCCCCTATTTGCCTCTATCCTGCAGTGTATGAACTGGTCAACCACTGATAAAATTCATCCTTTTATTATTTATCCTTTAGTAACCGACTGGAATGCTCTCTGTATTCTTTACCTTTCCCCAACTGCTTTTCTAGTCTGAATTAATCCTTTTCATTTGGTAGTTCTCCCACAGCACTTGATTTAAATCTCAGTTGTAGCAGTTATCCCAAGATGACCTATATCAGGTCAGCTTGTGAAGTCCTCTGTAAGATAATTTGGTCTATCTTTCCATTTCAGTATCTAGTACAGTACTTCGTTTCTGAAATCTGTTCAGTAATTATTGGGGAAAGTAGGACAAAAAGAGTTTTTGAATTAGTATTAGTTGCATGTAAGTCCATTTAAGTTATATACTAGAGCCTGTGGGGCAGGCAAATTTTATATATATATAACATATATAAATATATATATATCAGTACTGATATAATATCAGTATATATATTAGTGTACTTAATATATATATATAAATGTACTTAATACTTAATTTATTGAAATGATAAATGATATATATTTTTGAACTGTTTATGTAGTAAAGATATATAACCAGAATTATTAAATATACACTAAAAATATGATTAACCAAGTTTTGAAAATAGCTTCAGTAGTTATTAGAATAGGTATCCATCTTAAAACAAGTCCATATTTCATTACAGTAAATTTTTTTCTACACATTTTTTTTCTATCTCTCGGTAATTATTGGCATTTCTACTGAGGAATACCTTCAGTTCAAATCATTCAAACAGTAATTTACCTTCAGCTATTGAAAATGTCAGATGATACAGGGACATAAAGATTATTTGGCCTCAAGAAACTGAAAATCTAGGTGGGAGATAAGTCATCAGGCAATAAGGCCACCAGAGTTACATAATAATACAAACATAATACAAGAACTATCAAGGGACAAAATTAAAATTTCCACTTAAATGGTGGGTAATGAATAGATGAGAGCAATCTAGGACACCTTCAAAGAGAAGGCATAACTAAACATCAAAGTGTTAATTCATTTCAATTCTCCTCAACATCCCCATACAAAAATTAATAACATATTCTTGATCCTCTAAGAACTCATAGTCCAGGGGCAAATATAAGCATATATTTGAATTATCACAAAAAATAGAAATAGGAAAATTATAGTTGTCATTTTGATTTTGGAAAAACAGAGAGGGCTGAGGGTAAATCATTATTGGCAGAATGGATCGGCAAAATTGGAGAGTTCAGAATAGGTAACAAAGGACAGGAAGGGGGTCATGCCTATTGCTTTACTCATAGTGGAGATTTATAAAGAATAGTTGAAAGTGCAATTGCTTAAGAAACACTAAGTTGGCTTAGAAAGGAACTGTAAATCTCAGTAGACAGTCACATGGCAAAGACCATTAGGAATCTTACTAAAAAAATAAAACATTCTTTAAACATGCATTTTACCACAGAAATTTCATTTCAAGAAACATCTAAGAACACTAATCCTCAGAATACACTTGGGACAAAGCTATCTCAAACAAATGCAACATTTTAAAAAATTGTTTTATGATGATTTTTAAATCTTAGACTAAACTCAGTGCAAAGGCTCTGAAAATTAGTATTGACTTAAAATATATTAAACTATATTTAATTTAAACTTTATTAGTTGTCAAAGGATTTTTTAATGGAGAGTATAATTGACATATAACATTATATTAGTTTCGGGTATACAACATAATGTTTTAATAGTTGTATAGATGACAAAATGATCACAGTAAGTCTGGTTAACATTTGTCACCAAGCATAATTACAATTGTTTTCCTTGTGATGAGAACTTTTGCTCTTTCAGCAAATTTTAATATGCAGTACAATGCTATTAACTCCAGTAACCATGCTATATATTACATCCTATGACTTACTTATTCTGTAACTGGAACTTTGTACCTTTTGACCTTCCTAACCCATTTTATTTACTCCTGACCCCCTACTTCAGGCAAACAGCAACCTGTTCTCTGTATTGGTGAGCTTGGTTTGTTTAGATATAGTGGCCTCAAGGTCCATCCATTTTGTTGCAAATAGTGAGATTTCCTTCTCTTTATGTCTAAATAATATGCCATTGTATATATACTACAACTTTTTTACAAAGAATATGTTTTAGAACATTAAACCCTAACTCCTACAAACATAAATGAACACATCAAAGGTTTTATTTGATTCATTAAGGAACCAGTAAGATGTTGCAACCGGTTCAAATGACAATTCTAAGAGCATGTACATATAAAGACAATCAGGAATGCCAAAATAAATTTAGTCATTATCCACCAATAATAATCAGTTACAATTCCATTGGACAAAATTTACTTACAGTCTTGTAGACAAGAATCATTTGTATTACTCATAGTTTTCTTCAACTTCTGGAGTTGTAGAATAGATCAAAGAGATTAAAAGACACAGATAACTCTGAAGGTTGCACTAGACAAGATTCCCAGTAATTGCTTTTTACTCTTTCAAAGTCTTTCACACAAAGTTTTCTGATATTATATCGAAGCTTATCAGTCACAGCTTTATCCTGATGACATTTTGACCATCCAAACAATGTAAATACATGCGCTCAAGGCTTGTGCAGAAATACTTAGAGGTCCATATTGCTGCCTTTTTCATCTACATTTAAAAAAAAGTATTTTTTTTTTAAGATTTTATTTATTTATTCATGAGAGACACACAGAGAGAGGCAGAGACACAGACAGAGGGAGAAGCAGGCTCCATGCAGGGAGCCTGATGTGGGACTCGATTCCGGATCCTGGGATCATGCCCTGAGCCAAAGGCAGACGCTCAACCACTGAGCCACCCAGGCATCCCTAAAAAAAATTATTGTTGAAGTATAGTTTACATATAATATTTTATTAGTTTCAGGTATACAACATAATGATTTGACAGTTCTGTACATCACCTGTGCTCACCACCTTAGGTGTAATTACTATTTGTCACGATACAACACTATTACAATAGTATTAACGATATTCCTGATGCTGTACTTTTCATCTGTATTGCCAGAGGGGAACTGGGTAAGGGGAGAGGTGAAATAGGTGAAAGGGATTAAAAAATACAATTTTGAGTTATAAAATAAATAAATCATTTACATTTTAAAAGCTATAATTAAAAAATAGCTTTTATTAGAAAAGAGTATAAAATAATAAAAAGAAAGCATTTACCTTTTCCTAGTTAACAAGCAATTTTTAAACTAGTAATGAGGCTCTTTATATAATATCTTTCTAGGTATGAAAAATATTTTATATTTTTCTCCTCCAAAATTGAAAAACATTTTCCTTAATGTATACTCTGTGTGTATATGTGGGTGTGTGATTTTTGGAAATAATTTTTCTATAATTTAATAAAAATATATTTTGAAAAAGAGAAGGAAAGCTAGTCTAATATATCAAAATACAAATCTAGTGCAAATCAATGTTAGAGAAATTCCATCAGCTTAGTTTTATCACAGCAAATTGAATGTCTGGCCATCATTAATTTGTAGAGGATACAGAGTCAAATGAGCTTCCTAATGTATCTTAACTGAATTATCTTCTCTTGCAAGCTGCTGCAAAGATATTATCCATATCCTTGAAAACACACAGGAATAAAGCAATGTTCTGGCTATGTAGGTAATATGTCCTAAAAAGCATTACTGAGTTTTATTATAAATGATCTCAAGTAAAGATTTTGTATCAACATGCAGAAAAGAGCTGTGAGTCAAAAAAGTAAAGTCTGTCTAGAGACCTCAGCAGTTTTTCAGTTCTTTCTCTCCCTGTTGATTCTTCATTAATGTATCAAACACTTGACCTAAAAGCATTCTGCTGAATCTCAATAGCTGGTGAAGTCGTTAATGAGAATGTAGTTCCTGATCCTAATGTGGAATGAGGAAGAGTAATAAAAGAAAGGGGAACCATAAAGCTCTAGTTTAGGAAGTAGATAAACCACCCACAAGGGTATTAACGATTGAATAAAAAAGAGACTTTGAAGTAAAAAAAAAAAAATTATATATCAGGTAAAAACCAGTCATGAATTTTCCAAAATATTTCTTGTTTATACTCTGAAAAAGTGATGGAACTTCTCAGGGCAGAGAGCAGGGTGTCCATTTTGCAGTAGAGTGAGGATCAATTAGCCTGGATGATCTGGTACATAAAGTACATTATCTAATTACCTCACTTTCTACTTGTAGGTAGTTTGGTCATCAGTTTACCTCCTAGACTACTCTCTTCATTCACTGTGGTGTTTATATTCTGATTTATAAAGCTTTTCTCCATCCAACTTCAGCTGTAATCACAGTGAACCTCCAAATTCGTAAGAACAGCCGTTCCGACTGCCTAGTATTTTTGGATCTCCACAACCTTTAAACTCATTCTCATAGACATGTAAAAGCCTCCTCGTCACTTGGAACTGCCCTACCTCTTAAGTCTTAAATCCTTGTATACTTACTTATGGATAAAATCTTCTATCTTTTCAATTCTTTTCTTCTTTTATTTTCCCCACATGAATTATCCAACTGTATTGTGATACTCAGCCCCCAAATAAACTTCCTTACAGGCTTCTTTTCACTTCTAGTGTGTTCTCTCACCTTGGAATAACCCAACTATCTTTATGTCTTGCACTCAAGTTAAAATGGCTAAAAGAGATTACTAATTTGTAATTTTATGATTGTGCGGCCTTCAATTTTAGCTGCTTCCTTAGTTGCTTACTCTTTTTCCTCCTACCCACAAAAGAACATACGTGGTAACAGAACTCTGCACATGTAATTAAGGGTACTACTTCATTCATCTTAAAATAGAGAAATTATCCTGGATTATCAGATGGGCCCAATGCATCACAGGAGCCTGTATATGCAGCTGCAGAAAAAGTCAGAGAGATTCAGAGTAGGAGGAGGATTTGATATGACGTTGTTGACTTGAGGATGGAAGGGGCTGTGTGGAAAGAGTGAGAATGAGATGAATTCTGACAACAACCAACAGTCTGGGAAAGAGGACCTCATGTCCCAGGTGAGAATCACAGCCCTGGGACCATTGGGTGGCGCAGTGCATTGAGTGACCAACTCTTGGTTTTGGGTCAGGTCATGATTTCTAGGTGCTGAGATTGACCTCCCCATTAGGCTCCCAGCTCACTGAGGAGCCCACTATAGTTTCTTTCTGCTCCTCCCTGTGCATTCTCTCTCTTTCTCTCTAAAGTGAGTAAATAAATACTTTAAAAAAATAGATAAAAAAGTAACCACAGCCTTGGCTGACACCTTGATTTCATCCTTGTGAGAACCAAAGAGGTAACCCAGCTGATCCATAATGTGACTGGACTTTTGATCCATGAAAACTATGAGATAATAAAGTGGTTGTTGTTGTAAGCCATTTTACAGTAAATGTGTTACACAGTAAAAGGAAAACACAAACTCTAACTTTGTTCTTCTTTCCCCAGGATTGCTTTGGTTAGCCTAGGACCTTTGCATTGCCATAGAATTCAAATGTTAATAAATTCAAAATACCTAAATTTAATACATTTAAAATAAATCAGTCTAAATTTAATCTATATGTTTAAAACAAATTTAAATGTTAATTTCTACCAAAAATACTCTTGGCACATTATTTGGAATTGCATTGACTATATAGGTGAATTTGAGAAGAATTGAAATCTTGATGATATTGTCCCCCAGTCCATGAAATGGTAGAGCTTTCTAAATCTTCTTTAATTTTTCAGCAATATTTTATTATTTTATTCATAAACCTTTTGTTAAACCAAAAACATCTTTGTTTTTGGTTTTTTATTGCTATTGTAAATAGAATTCTTTCTTAATTTTGTTTTCCAATTGTTTGATCCTAGTCTATATAATAGATTATTGTTTCTCGTTCCTCAAAACTTTTTAATAGTTTGGTTTCTTGTTGTGTGGTTTTTGTTTCTGTTTTACATTCTGTCAACAGTTTATAATTGTTATCTGTAGGACTATTTTCATACATTTCTTAGGAATGTATAGACTTAATTAATACTATTAGTTAGTACTTAGACTTAATTAACATTATTAATTACATGTGCAAAGTCCTTTTTGCCATGATTTCTGTTTTGCTACATAACCAGACATGGCTACTCTCCAGAGATTCAGACTCAAAATAGTTATAGCTAATTTTCATTGAGTGACCATTAAACGCCCAGCATTCCTCTAAGGATTTTAAATATAAGAGCTCATTAGTCCTCACTAAACCCTATGAGTTAGATTGTCCCTTTTTAAAGATGAAGAAAATGATTTAGACAGAGTTTAAATAACTTGTCCAAATAAATAAATAAATAAATAAATAAATAAATAAATAAAGACTTGTCCCAAATCACAAGTTGATCATCCCAATCAGTAAGTCGCAAATCTGCATCTCATCCTCAGGCAGAATGACTTTACTACCTTTTCTCTTAACCATAAGCCATTGCTTCTCTTCAGTCAACTCCCTGGGCATTACCACATGGACAGCCAGGCTCCTTAAAAACAATATTACTTAAAAAGAATTCCAGTATTTCCCTTCATCTGGATGCTCTTCCTCTATTTTCTATCCTGATGAATACCGCTATTATTCATCCAGTAAGAGGAATTATTAAATGTCAGGCATGATTCTAAGGATTTTAAATGTATTAACTCATTTAATCTTTTACTAAACCCCAGGAGTTGGATTATCTCCCTATTAAAAATGAAGAAAATGATGTAAAAAAAGCTGAAATAACTTGTCCAAAATCACATAGTTAATAAATTGCAGACTTTTAAGATTTTGGCCTTTCTTCTGTTCCTCAAGTTCAGATTTCTGAGTATATGTGAATATAAATCAGGGGTTCTGTGCTCTGCTGTCAGTCTGTTTCTCCAGGGTTATCTGTTCTACTGTCCCAGAAATTAGAGTGTTGTCACTTTTCAGAGCATGCCAAGCCATACTGTCATCTTTGCCTTTTGCCTTTATTTTAGCTGTTCATGTGATTTAAACAAACATACATAAACAAAATGTTCTTCCCCTCCACTTTCTGCCTGAAAAATATGTATCTTTCAAGACTAAATGCAAGGATTATTTCAAATCTGAAACCTTTCTTGTCTTTCCTTACCCTCTTCTTCAGGTGTTATTTACTAACTTTTTTTATTATGCCCTTCTCATGTTGTTAGATAGTGTTTTCATTATGGCACTATAATATTTTATTTATATATTCATTATTTTTCTTTACTTTCTATAAGCCTCTCATAGTTATCCCATAATTATCTTTATGGTTCTAGCATCTAGGGCATTTTAATACATACCTGTTAAATGAATGCAGATGAATAATGATTGAAGTCTTATAAGGCCCATGACATTTTCTAGATTTGACAGGGTAACCTGGTTCACCTTTCTCTAATTTAGAGTTCATATTAGTGTGTGGGGGTTCCATAACACAATGCCACAGATTGGGTGGTTTAAACAACATAAATTTATTTTCTTCTGATTTTGGAGGCTAGAAGTCCAAGATCAAGGTAAGTCAGATTTGGCTTCTCAGGTTTGGGGTTTTCCCTTGCTGCCTTCTCACTCTGTCCTCACACGGCCTTTATTCTGTGTGTTCATATCCTTAGTATCTCTTCATCTTCTTATAAGGACAACACTAATAACAGATTAGGGCCCATCTGTACAATATCATTGAAGCTTAATTACCTCTGAAAGACCCTATCTCCAAATATAGTAACATTCTAAGATACTGGAGTTTAGGACTTCAGCATGAACTGGGGGGTTGGAGGTAGGCACACAGTTCAGTCCGTAACAGAATCCTAGAAGAAACTTGAATTTTGTGAGACTTAAGTTCTGCAAATCTTTTTTTTTTTTTTTTAAGATTTTATTTATTTAAAAGAAAGGGAGAGAGAAAACAAGCTGGAGGAGGAACAGACGGAGAGAGAGAAGCAGGCTCCCTGCTGAACAGGGAGACCCAGTGCAGGGCTGGATTCTAGGCCCTCTGGGATCATGAGCTGAGTCAATGGCAGGCACCTAACCAACTGAGCCACCCAGGTGTCCCCCAAAATTCTGAAACATTTTAGCATAGCCTGGCTTTGAGGCCTCTTTGGGACTCTCAAGCAGGGTTTATGAGAATTCTGTTACAGCCAATAGAAATCTTAGAAGTATTAGCCCAATTGGAATATCATTGAAAACCTTATGGACATTATTGATATAATAAAATTTTTGCCATAGGTGGAATTCTAATTTTTTCTCAATTGTATGTCTGTTTTAAAAGCATCTATTTAACTAATGGTAATTGTTAAAACTATCTGAGTAATTGTTCCACTTTTAGTCATTTTAAAGTATCTCACCCTATTACTTTCCTTTTTTTCTTTTTAGGGCTCAAGAAACATATAAAAAACACTGTGAAGAAAAATTTGTTACTGACATGATCGCCTTTCAAAAAGCTTGTGAACAATTTCAAGATGCTAAAACAAAAGTTGCAATTATCAAAAAGAATTTAGTCTTTCAAGTTCCCCGAAGAGTGACAAAATGAACCAATGCCACGTTACATCCGTGGTCATTTTGAATTATGGCTAATACGCTTAGTTAAAGGACTTTGAAATAATACTATGAAAGAAGAAATACTCCATGTAACTGGATGGATTTGTATATAAAGCTTCTGAAATATAGAGAATAATTAAAGTGTTTCTTTTGTTGTTCATAACGTAAATCAAGTTAACTTGGCACCCCCAAAGTTTCCTTATACATCCAGATGTCCAAAGAACAATTAAAACTTATTTCATTTATTGCAGGAAATAATGCAAAGGCATTATTTATATTGTTTAATATCCCAAGGATGGCAATTTTCAGTTTCTCTGGCAATCTTAGTGTAGTAATTTCTGCCCCAGCTGCTGACTTTTATTAAGACACTGTGTACTTTGATTAGTTTCAATTGCCTACTTTCATGTATTTAATTATATTTCTGTTTATTTTGTTAAAACAATTTCTGAATTTATTATTTCAAAATAAGAGTTTTAACATTATATCAGTGATTCATATTCTTATAAGAATTCAGAAAATGTGAAATATAAAAGAGAAATTAAATATTCCTTTTGACTTCCTTGGAGATTGTTAGATTTTCATATATTTACTATTGATGTATTTGCCTTTTGCATACATTTGAGGGAAGAGAGGAGAGACAGAAAGAAGACACAATTGTATAATTGTTATTAAAAAGTATACAGAAATAGTATATATATTGATTTTTTCTCTTTAATACATATTCATAGTTTAAAATTAGGAAAATAGAGATAAAAAAGATATAAAATTACTTTGTAAAGTGTAAGTTTATTTTCAGTAGTCTTTTCATTTATCTAGAGAAATAAATGCCTATACTTATGACATGCTCACTTGATACAATGTAACTAATGCCATTCAAAATCTTTAATACTCATAAGTTATATATAGGCTAGTTTTTAAGTGTTTTTAAAATTCTATGATTATTAGTGTGTGGTAAATTTTCAAAAAGTAAGTATTTTACAATAGCAATTATTCAGTTGTGCTTCTATGCTGGATCGCTAAAAGAATGCTTATAGTGTTTTCCTAATTTTGGTAAAATAATAGCTGTCTATTTAATTCCATGGCACCAGCTCTGATAGCTGAGTAAGTCATATTGGTATTTCTAATTATTCTTCAAAAAGAGCAAAGGGAGATACTGTGAGGTGCTAAAAAGCATGACAGATAAAGGTTCCTATAACAAGTTAGATAATCTCTATGCTACTTCATTTTTCCATTCTGTATTTGGAAATAATATATATTTTTGGAGGATTTAATGAGAAGAATAACACATGTCATATAGTATTATTATGAGACTTAACCGAGAAAACAGCACTAAGGCAGATATTATATTACACACAATGCTTTTTTTTGTTTATAACTTTCTTTTTCTATTTAAGTTCTGTCCCACGTTGATCTAATGACCTTACTACCACTTACTGTCTCTTTAGACTTAATATGTCTCCTGTATTTCCAAATGTGTGCTAGACCCTGAAGTCCTAAAATATTTTAAAAATCATATGTTAAAATGGAATTCACGGTTTTGTTCACTATTTCCTCCCTCCTCAATCTTGTTTCTCCTATTTCCAAACTCTCATAGATTTATAACCATCTAAATGTTTTTCCATATTAAAAGTTTAGAAGATATTTTTTATTTCTTCCTTTTACCCCCACGACATCTTATTAAATATGAAGCCCTATAAATTCTATATGCAGAAGGTCTCTGTGTCAGAAACTGGTTGGCTTTTCACCAAACCTATTTCCTCTTTCTCCAGGACACAATGAGTCTATATTTTCCAGCCTCCCTTACACAGTTTATTGGGGCATAGGACTAAATTTTGACCAATGAAATCTGAGTAAAAGTGATTGATTACCAACTCTTCAGATATGTTCCATGCACTATCCTCCAAGATTTTTCTCTTCTTTTGCCACCTTGAAAAAGATATGCTGAAAATGGTTGAGCCACAAGATGAAAAAGCCTGGGTTCCTGAATCACTGTTTCTAGTGTGATCAAGAATATCTGCTTTGTTCTGTACTTGATCCAAAGGAAAATTCATTTATGTCAAAGGCATTGTAACCCAAACAACTACATCAGGTCAGCAATTAGTAGTGATTTAACCAACAGGGAACTTGGTACCCAAAGTAAAAAAAAATTACAGAATTCCATTACAAAATTCCAACATAAGAACTGTTGGCTTTCCTGGATAGTGAGGAAAGTAACATTGAGAATGAAAATATGGAAATTCGGGTCTGCTGCTAGTTTATCCCAGGGGTTGGCAAACTTTCACTAAGTAACAGTTAGTAAAATGTTAGGTTTTGTGTTGCAACTACTCACTCAGTACTGCTGTCACACAAGAGAGCCATAGATACGATATAAACAAAGTGTGACTGTGTTGCAGTAAAACTATTTGCAAAAACAGGAGGCTGGCCAGATTTGACCCATGGACCATAGTTTACCAATCCCTGGTATAAGTAATTGAGCTTGCAATGTTTTAGACTTTATACATGCAAGGATACTAGGTCTTCTCTTGTAATGACATACAGATTATATATATATATATATATATATATTCATGGGAGACACAGAGAGAGAGAGGCAGAGACATAGGCAGAGGGAGAAGCAGGCTCCCTGCGGGGACCCCAATGTAGGACTGCACCCCTGGACTCAGGGATCATGCCCTAAGCCAAAGGCAGAAGCTCAACCACTGAGCCACTCAGGCATCCCTAAAGTTATACAGATCTTAAGCACAGCACATTTCTGAAATAAAAAACTAATTATAATCTCCTTATGCCACTTCCTTAAAGCCACTCTAAGGTGTCGTTGCAGATTAAATTTGTTTACACATGCTAATAATACGTAAGTATTTCTAAATAAATCACCATTAAAAACAATATAAAAATACCAGGACAGAATTTGCTTAATAAAGAAAGTGCTATTCTGAAGCCAAAGTTAATAGGAAGAAATAAGAGCAGGTTACTAAAAGGGGGCGATGGGACACAAGGGTATTAGAGCCAAAAAGATGACATCTTTTGAGCCCTTTATTTGAATAGTGACATACTGATTGAAGAAAAGCTTTCTTTTCATTTCTTCCTACAGTTTCCTTGGGAGAAGCAATGACCACTATAGGCATGAAGCAATATCTAGGGATTGCAGCAGCAGCATCTCATCTTAGAACACTGAAAGAAGTTCATTATCAATGTGTTTTTTTGTTCTGTTTTGAACCAAGAGTAAATTTGTATTTTGTCTTCGATGTTCAATCTACTAGTCCAGATTATATGATTATAGAGTGTAACGATTAAGAGCATAGGTTTTAGAACCAAAAAGAGTTGGGTTTAAATTCTTTGTCAATTTATTATTTTTTTTTTGACTCAGAGAAAGTTATTGAAGCTCAATAGGAATTTCAGTTTCCTTATTCATGAGTGAAATCATATATGTAAAGCATTAATATATGCAAAACATTACTGTGTCACAATAAAGCACTAGTTCATGGTAATGATACTTATGTACAAAGGCAGTGGAGATTCATGAGCTTAGGAGAAATGACTCATTCTCTTGAGATTTACCCCTTGTCTTTTTGCTAACTTTGTATTGTATTTTGAAGAAAATGTTTCCTAAAGTTGCATATTAGTCTGCCAGCAGGAGTGAGTCTTGGAATTGCTGTCAAGCCTGATCCAAAGTCATTTGTTGGGGGTGGGGGGTGGAAATGGGAGATGGACAGGATAACATTAGGAGAAATGAGGCCTTATTGCATATATACATTCATTCATGTAATCACATAAAGAGAAGCTTAGAGAGACTAAAAAGTTTCTCAGATAAGTTTTCTGCTTATTACTTGAGTATTATATTACTTTGACTATTATTAACTACAGTAATGTTATTATATATACAATATAAAATAGATATAAATTATAATATCAGTAACCTAAAATGTGAGTGGAAAGAGAAGTAAAAGTGTAGAGTTTCTGTCTGCTATTAAAGGTAGCTTGTTAGCTTAATAATAGGAATAGGAAATAATAAGGATGTTTTATGTAAATCTCATGGTAATCACAAAGGAAAAAACTGTAGTAGATATAAAAAAGGTTAAGATAAAGGGATCAAAGTATACCACCCCAAGAAGACAACAAGGAAGACAGAAAGAAGGGAAGTAAGGAACTGCAAAACAGTAAATAAATAATTAACAAAATGGCAATAGCAAGGCCTTACCTATCCATAATTACTTTAAACATATATGTATTAAATTCTGTAATCAATAAATAGAATACCTGAATGAATTTAAAACAATATACAATGATATTACTGCCTATAAGAGATTCCCTTTAGCCTTGAGAATACACATAGGCTCAAAGTGAATGGTTGGGAAGAGACATTGCAAACAAATGGTAATCAGAGAGAGCAGTGTAGATAGGCTAAAATAGGTCACAAGAGACAACTGTGTTGTCATATAACAATAAAAGGGCGAATCCATCAAGAAGATACCATGGTTGTAAATATTTATGCACCTAACATTGGAGCATCTAATTTTGTAAAGTAAATACTAGCAGAACTGAAAGAATAAATAAATAACAGTAACAGTTGAGGACTTTAATACTGAATTCACAGCAATGGGAAAATCACCAGACAAAAAAAATCAATAAAGGAACAGCAGATTTGAACAACACTATAGATGAATAGGCCTAGCCTACTGATACAGAACATTCCATGGAACAGCAGCTGAATACACATTCTTTTCTGGTGCACACAGAACATTGCCCGGGATAGGTCATATGAAAGGCAACAATGCATGTCTCAAAAATTCAAGAAGACAGAAACCATATCATGTATCTTTTCCAAACACAATGGCATGAAATTAGAAATCAATAACAGGAGTAAAATTGGAGTAAAAAATGAATAAGATTCACAAAACATGGAAAACCTGGAGAACCAATGGGTCAAAAAGGAAATGAAAAGGAAAATCAGAAAAAGATCCTGAGACAACTGAAAATGAAAATATAGTACATCAAACTATAACAAACCAAAGCTGCTCTAAGAGGAAAGGTTATAGCTATATATCCCTACTTTAAGAAAAAGAAAAAGATCTCAAATAATATTATATGTCAAAGAACCAGAAAAATAAGAATGAACAAAGCCCAAAGTTAGCCGAAGAAAGGAACTAACAGAGATTAGAGCAAAATAAATGAAATAGAGAATAGGAAAACAATAGGAAATATGAATGAAACTAGAGTTGATTCTTTGAGAAGGCAAAATTGACAAATCTTTAGCTAGGCTTACTGAGAACAAAATAGGTCTCCAATAAAGTTACAAATAGACATTACAATTGACAGGATAGAGATACAAAGGCTAAAAACAGTATTGTGGGTAATAATCAACAAATTGGACAACCTAGAAGAAATGAATATATTCCTAGGAACACACAACTTATCAAGACTGAATCATGAAGCAGAAAATCCAGACAGACCAATAATGAAATGTAAATCTTTTGTAAAAGCCAAGGGGCATAATACAAACTTTTGGAAAGCAGGGGACACATGTAATCTGATTAAAATGGGCAAAGGGCCTAACTAGATATTTTTCCAAAAACAAAACAAAACACATACAAATGGCCAACAAACACATGAAGAGGTGCTTAACATCACTAATCAGCAAGGAAATGCAAATAAAAACTACAATGAGATAGTGCCTCGTACCTGATGGAGTATTATAAAAACAAAGAGATGACAGATGCTGCCAACCAATGAGGAAAAGGAAACCCTTGTGCAGCGTTGGTGAGAATGGAAATCGGTAGGAGTGGAGGATATGGAGGTGCCTCAAAAAAATCATAGAACCACCACGTGACCCAGAAATTCCACTTCTAGGTGATAAACTAGTAAATAAAAGAAATCATTATCTCAAAGAGATAGCTACACCTCCATGTTTTTTGTGGCATTATTCACAAGAGCCAAGACCTGGAAATAACGTAAATGTGTAAGACAGAGATGGTTGGTACCCTCCTTGGCAGCATCAACATTCCAGAAGAGGCAGCTACCAGTTTCCTATGGCAGCAGCACCACAAGTTCTCAACGAAGTTTTCCTGTGGTGTGACCTCTTTTTATTTCACGCTGCCTAGATTCTCTGGGTGCCTGGCCACACGTTAAGCTGTGAATTGCCAAACTTCCTTTTCTTAATAAGTCTCCATCAAGGGGAAATAGAGCATGGGAGAGTGTGGATAGAGCTCCAGCCATCTATGTGGAGGGTCAAGTTAGCGGAAGACCATGGCCACACTGCACAAGCAAGAGCGTATCTCTTGGGAATGAATTTCGGGTAAACCTACCAGGTAAAATCTCCTACTGTAGTGAAGTGTTGACTGAAGGTGATAGGTCGTATAGGAGATAGTCCCACATTCTAACCCTGCCTCATAAATATAGTTGACCCTTGAACAACATGGTTTTCAACTGCGTGGGTCCACTTATACCCAGAATTTTTACAGTCCTGCAAATGTATTTTCTCTAATTTTCTTAACATTTTTGCTTCTCTAGCTTAATCATAAGAATACAATATATAATGCCTATTGCATTAAAATACATATTAATCAACTGTTTGTGTTGTCAACCGTTTATGTTATCAGCAAGGTTTCCAGTCGATAGTAAGTAATATTATTATAATATTATAATTTGTTTGGGGAGTCGAAAGTTATACATGGATTTTGGACTGTGTTGGGGGGTTAGTACCTCTAAGCCCCCATGTTGTTCAAGGGTCAACGGTGCACACAAAAATAAAGATCATTTTCATTATTGTGTCATAAATCTATTTGCATAGTTTAATTAATATGGCTTTTCCTTCCTCCCCATTTCCCTTAGTCCTTCTATGTATAGTAATAGTGTAATATCATAATAGAACTAAAGGGTAATGGACATTGTACGACGGTCCTAGGCTCCCAGTAGGATGTAGTAACTAATGAGACTTTGAATTATTTCCCTTAGAGGTTTGGATGTATACTTTTTTGGTTGTATAAAGAAGACTTATATTAGAATTGAGCCACTTTGGGGAGGAATAAGTGTTGGCATCAGAAGAAGGATGTAGGTAGACATTTGTCAAGTTCTTTTGTTTGTTTTAGTCTCTAAATCATCTGAATGGCCTTTTTGAGGAAATAATCTTTGGCCAAGTCAAGCTTTGAAATATGGGCCTGTGTCTCAACACAAAATTTAGAGGAACCAAGTAGCTTCACCCAGCTTCTGGCATATAGTTAGCCGTTTGATACTCATGCTTGCACTTTTAATCCTGAAAGAGTGATAGAATTACGAAGTCATTCATGATGGCATTTGTGGTCCAATAGTGGCAGCAGGAAATTTCCAGTGTTAGCAACCTCAAAGATAATCATTTCTGTGACATTGCTCAGCCTGGAGTCTTGCTACCTAGCCTGCTTTGGTTTCTACCCATTTTCTGAACTTGATCCCCCGTGGTCTCCTGTAGTAGATTTGTAACTTACCTAATATCCTCCCAGTGAGTATCATTAGTGCCCTTACTAGCAATGTTCTCAGTTGCATGTGAGAATAATACGAATTCTTACACCTTTAGTTCATCTCAATAAACCTTAATTTTCAAATGTAAATAATTGCTTCTGAAATTGACACAATAGGCTTTTTGCCTTAATCACTCAGAACAGTGCCAGAGCCATAAGAAGGGCTAGATTATTATAATGATTGTTTTTATCAATTATTTTTATTATTAATAAATGATTACTATTAATCATTTTCAGTGCTGTGATTTTCAACCTCTTGGGAAAATTGGAAGGGGATACATCAGAGGCTGATAATCCAAAGGCACAAATTAAAAGTAAGTCATGGTAGTTTGAGTGTACAGCCCCGTGACACTCATCTTACCTTGTGTTCTGGTCATTGTTTAATTTCCCCAGTTAGTTTATAAAATCCTTGGGGTCAGGAATGTGTGTCACCATCTTTCTGTTCCCAGCTGTCTCTGGCAGAGTCCTGTACACCATATGTGGTCCTCAGTGATCATTCACTGACGTCTTACTCAGCTGTGATTTAGTGAGGGGTGTTCCCTGGGGTAACTAAGTTGAAAGACCTCTTGTAAAGCCTACATCCAAAAAAAGAACAGAAAAACTAGTTATATTTTAAAAAAATATTGTAAATGTGTATATTGAAATGACTGAATAATTATTCCCTCTTTGCTCTAGTTTTCCATATGTTCCTTTTGTCACCTTTACTGATTCCTTGTCTTCTAAATATACATCTTATGCAATCCAAGTCATTTAAATGCATAAACATTCTCTCCTGTGTTTAACATATCGATCCTGTAAAATCAAACTTCCATACCCTCCTATGACGCTTCAATGAAAACACCTTCACCGAAATCACTAACAATCTATTGGCTGAATCAAATCAGCATCTTTATTTATTTATTTTTTTATTCATGGAAGCATTGGATACTATTATTCATCTTTCCTTCTTTAACACCTATATTTCACCTTAACTCCCATGACACCATGTGCTACTTTTCATATCCTTTCTTACTCTTCTGATCTACCTGGGAGGGGTTCCTATTGCTTGTTCCTTGAATGTTGGTGTTACACTTCCACCTACAATCTTCTCAGTCTTTATGTGTTTCCTGATTGACAATAGTCAGGGCTGTAAGTCATGACATCATCTATATTCTAATAAGTCCTATCGGCCTCTCTCCTGAGCTCCAGATACGTTTCTAATCATTTGCTGCACAGGCCCCCACACAGCGCTCAGAGTCAACATGCTGTGAACTCAAAGCACGGCCTTTCCTCTCAGAACCTACCCCATGGGTCGACCCTAACATCCCTTTTTACTTTACTTCGTATATAATCAAATCATGTCCATCTTTTTATCTGTGCTCTGAACCTCTCCTCTGGAACCTCCAACGGCACTGTTTACTTTAGTTCTTACTATTTCTTTCCTCAAATCTATCTTGCATATTTTTCTAAAATGCAAATCTCCTGTTTGGTTCGGTCTCCATTCCTATGGGATAAAGTCAAAACACTTCTCCATTAGCGGGAGAAAAGGTCCTTAATGATTTTTCTGGTTCTTACCTTTCTAGCTCTCTCCTGCCTTCAGAACTCCCAATTCCAATATTCCAAGTATTAGACTAGTCACAATTCTCAAATTTCTCTGCCCGATGTGCTCCTATTCCCTTTTCTGCTTTCAGAATTTCTGAATGGCCTTCTAGAGTCAAGGAGCATACTCTGTAGGAGTTTTCTCACATCGGCTCTGTGCATGCCTCCATTATAATACTCATTATGTAGCATTACAACAAACGGATTACAAACTATTCAATCTATTTGACTGTAGATTTCCCTGTATTTTATTTATTTTTTTTATCTCCAATGCTAATAAAGTCAAGAAAGAAGGATACTTTTAATTTTCTGTGTATACTATTTAGTCTTTGGCACAGTTTCAAGAACAAAGGATTACCTCTTAAAATGTTTGCTTTTATGAAATATTCCGACCTGTGTAGGGTCAACATGTTAATGAATATATTTTATAGACTGATAAAGCTGAGATAAAAGCATTTAGTAGCACTAAAATTTCCAAAAGAAAACACTCTTCTGCTTTATTCTTTGAATTAACTATCTCAACTGTTCTGCTGAGGAATCAACTTTTAGGTTAAAAGCCCCATTTATAGTAATTTCAAAAACCTCCTACTCTCCCTTTTTCCCACATTTAGTGGGGGGTGAAAAACAAACTTGAAAGCTGACTTTTTTTTTTTTTTTTTTTTTTTTTTTAGAATTTGGCTTCTTCTAAAAATGTGGTTCTTTAGATAAAGAAGAAGAGTGATTATGAGAGTTTCAATAAAGAATGAAGTACTTTATCACAGCTTTGGAAAGAGTTCCTAACACACTACCTGCATGCATAATTATTAACTATACTTTTCCTGGCCTCATCTCTCCCCTCCTGCTGTTCTTCCGTCAGCCAGAATACAGATTACAGTCGGGCCCCCTAGGAAAACGTCAGCCACTATCATGCCACAACTCTCACGATTCACAAAGTAAAGTACTTAGGGAAAGAGGAAAGCCAGCTTATCACACAGACGTTGTTTGTTGTTTTTTTTTTTTTTTTTTTTTTTTTTTTTTTTTTTTTTTTTTTCTATTTGAAGGGCCAGGGACTTTGAGCTCCCAAACCCATCAGAACAGGTTTTTAGTTATTTAGCTAATTTGCCTCGGATTACAGCATGTGGCCTGTGACATGAGCTGGACCTCCTGAAAATGGCTGACTTATGTGTGGGAAACCTGTGGATATTGGCCTCATTCTCCTGGTATTGACATGTAATAAAGGTCTCTATTGCAAAGTCATCTTAATACAGGGAAAAAAACATAACCCATCATGAAATGTACTTTCTGTGTGTGCTCATGAGCGAGCCTGAGTGTGTGCAGGTGTTTCCATGTGTGGGTAAATACAACAAGGCCAGTCTGTATGTGTCAATGAGAGCTACTAAAAATGACCAAAGATAGAAAAAGCAGTGGCTCAGGCACTCAGCTAAAGGGGACGTCTCTTGGGTTTAATTTGCCTAAAGGGAGAAAAAATACATAATTTCCCAGGCCTTGAGGAAAGAAGGACTTTGTATCTAGTTTGCTTTTGGAGAGTGTGATAACGAGGTAGTGAAAAAAAGATAATGCCTAGTTCCAGGTAAGAGGCCATAATATGAAACCAGGAAGGGCTGGATTCAGATTTTTGTAGGACTGAAGGCTTATTCATCTTGGGAGGGTCCTTCCTCAGAAAAACTATCTGAAATTAGAGATATGAAGCTAGGCAGAAAACCTCAGAAAAGGCCTATAACCCAAGGGGTACCGACCTTAAGCTTCATTATCTTCGCTAGAGATTTTTCTGCAGCCTGGAAAACAAGAAATCTCTTGAAGGGGAAGGAAAGAATTCATGAGAAAATGTCACTGTTGGAGCTGCAGAACCTTCATTTATCTCACGAATAGTGGTGGGCACCAATCAGGCAAGAACTGAATGTTAAATTTGTATAATTCGCAGTACTTCAAAATTGAAATGCATGGTTCCCAGAAATCAAGAAATGTTTGAACTGATATTTAATAACCTAATAACCTCTGTATTTCATACCAACATCTCTTTTATCATTTCAGGATAATCTCTGATTAACAGCCAGAAATAGGCTAAGGTAACAGATGCTCAAATCTCAGCATCTTAGCCCAACCCAGTTCATTCCTCACTGAAACTACATGTCCAGTGGGACTGAGGAAGATGCCACCATTTTATAGCTTCAGCATCTGTTACACATCGCCTCCAAGTCTGTTATAGCAAGAAAGAGAGCGTCGTGGAAAGAAGGTAGTCCAACAGCTCGTATGGGCCTTGGCTCCGAAACTGATCCATGTCACATCTGCTTACAGCCTTTTTTTCCCCAGAACTTTGCACATGGATTTGCCTAACACAGGGGCTTTGGGAAATGCTGGGGAGCAGATAAAATCTTCTGAGTACTCACATGGCCATACCCACCTCTTGAGTATGGGTACTCTAAAGAGAGTACAACAATCACAAGGAGAATTCCTTCCTAATCTTTATACAGACATGAAAGCTTAAGGTCTAAACTATATATATTTCATAATTAACATGATGATTGATACACAGTGAGCCCATAAACATGTTTGTTGAGTAAAAAAATCAAATAAAGAAATCAATGAATTGAGTACAGACCATTCACAATGATTCTAATTCCTGTAAGAAGTAAAAAACAAGCATGTGTTCCTAAAATATCCAGCAAGGAAGCCCTAATATTATAACTTAACTCAGTGCTTTTCTTTGCCTTCTGTACCTTTTTTTCAGGTCTGGTCTGATTGTGATTTTTCCTAACTCAAATCATTTGCAATTCAAAAATCTTATATTGTGCCCAGTCAGCCAGGTTTAATAAAGAACTTGAACTCAGCATCCTTACTAGAATTGATGTAATATTAAACAAAAGCAAAAAAAAAAAATTGATCTTGAGAAATTTAATGTAAAGAAGATTAATGTTGGGCCCATGTCAACTATACATCTACATGGCATTTGCCTCAGAAGGATCTAAGCAAATAGGAGTTTTCATTAGAGAAATTTATTTAGAAAGGAATTTTCTAATTCTAATGAATATGATTGCATGACTACTTTATTAATGATATTTATTTGGATTGATATGTAGATTTATTCATCTCTTATGACTATTATTTAAATGCTTTTTCTCGTGCCATGTTTTCTCATTTGTAATATTATCAATATCATTTATTTATCAAACGATTTTACAAGTTACTGCCATCTTAAATGAATTGATTTCTTCTAGAATATATTTTGTATGGTGATTTACATTACATAGCTTATTGCATCACAAACTGTTTGAGGGACATTTTCTCTCTTACCTCCCACTGGCTGAGGTCTGGTACTATCCTAAAATATTGTGTGTGGAAAATTCCTCCCACATCACCATTTTTACTACTGCTTTCCAAAGAATTGTAAGATCCAGCAGGGTTCACCTGATTTTTGCCTTGTCCTTCCTCCTATAAATTACAGACAATATCCTTGTTCTGAAGTACTAGCTTCCCTTTGAGAAAACTAGCTTACACCCTTATTTCATGGTGTCTGAGCCCATCACCAACTAAGAGCCTTGGGGACCCATTTCCACTAATGGACTCTGTACTCCCCAGTGTAGTTAATTTCACCCTTCTGGTCAGAAAGAGTTAATGTCCTTTGCTACCAGGGTGTAACATATACAATGGGAAGAAGATGATACCCTGTGTTTTTCCAAAATGGACATCTTTACAAGTCATTAACAATTTTATCTTCCAGAAGTTTCCTCTATTTTTTTTTCTTCCAGAAACTTTAAACTTATACAATATGAAACCATCACTCTTTGGAAAGGGCATTTCAACAGATTTGATTTTCTTATATATTTTTGCCTTTCGCACAACTTGATGAGTTGCTTCATTAATCTCTTGGTCTCCCTGCCTCTCCTCCATCTGGCATCACTAGCAGATGGAAGCAGAATTGCTCAGATATAAAGGGACAGACTCCAACTACAAATATATCACAAAGATAGCAAACAAAGATACTTTGTGATTATTGGATGGTAAAAATTACATAAACTCCATCTATTATTTAATATAAGTGTTACTAAATGTGGGCTTTCGCAATCTACAATTGTGGTATATAAACTGTGTACATAACTGCTTATATAAACTATAACCTAGTGATCGTGATACATAAACTATGACTTAGTGATTGTAATTTGTATATATATTCACCAAATATTTGTTAAATACTTACTATAGGCCATGAAATTAACTAGGGATAAAATGAAGTACAAAATAAGATACTCTCTGTTCTCAAAAATATATAAACAATAGTTTCCAGGATACCAAGAGTATTCAGGATACACATAAAAAATACTTAGGATAGAAGGTTTACACACATGTGCTGTGCTGCTGTTGCCTAACCTTCCCACATAAAACCTCCATAAAAGCTTGAAGGCAAACTTTACCCAACTTTACTTAGTATGTATTAGAGCCAACCCATAGCAATCAGTCGGTCAACCCATTTTTCAAGAAACAAATCTTTACCGAGCTCCCACTATACACAATATATCGTGGTTGGCCTCTGATCAATGCAAAGAATCGTAAGGCAGTACCTCTTTTCACTCAAGGAATTAAACAGAACATGGTACCAGAGGGGAGGTGCATGGGTCAATGTGTAAATAGGTAATGAGGACCAAGGAGTGCACTTGTGATGAGCACTGGGTGATGTATGGGACAGGTGAATCACTCTATTGTACACCTGAGACTAATATAACACTGTATGTTGACTATCTTGGAATTAAAATTAACAACAACAAAAAAAGAAATAAAAAAAAATTTGGTCAGATACAAAAAGCACATGAGATGGTAAATAGAATACTAGAGAACATGTGCTGCATCCATCCCAACTGATTCGTACAGAAATGTATACGGAGCATCCCTGTTTGGAAGTTCGGTGAGGACCTCACTCTACCACAAAACGCACGCTCATCTCATCCTCCATCCCACCAAGACTACTCTTCCCTATTCCTTCTGTGTAAGGCAGACACCAAGGCATCATTCCGGATCCCACTACTCCACTGTCCCCCTTTTTCCCCTTCATCTAAAAATCAATAAACTCCACTTGAAATAAATTCCACGTGAAATATTTAAAATCTATTTCCTAAACCAAAGTCCTTCTTGCTGTCACGAGTTCAAACTCTTGTCATCTTTCACCTGGATATATTGCAGTGCGGCTGCTTCAGGCCTCCTTCCAGCCTTTCTGTCTCCACCCCTAAAGCACACTGAACTTTCAAAATATGAACCCAGACCTGTTTCGCTAAAAAATCAACCCTAATGCCTCCCTGCTGCCTTCAGATGAAAATCCAAGCAACTTCACATGGCACAGAAAGCCCCTTAAGATTTAGTTTCTCCTCCTGCCCCCAACCTCATCCCCATCTGGCGTTTACTACTCTGTGTTCCAGCCGCACACGGCCGTTCTGAAGATGGTGCCACTTTTGCCTACAATGCTCTCCCTGCCCGCCCCCCCCCAACACCTACTGCTTTGGTTTACTCATATTCATAATTAAGAGACTGCATACACATACCTTCTTTGGAAAATCATGTCTCTCACTCCACCCTTCTGAATGTGGTGTCCCTCCCATATGTGCGTCTGGCCCTATACATAGCTGTCCTTATTTCTTAGTACATAGTGATCTATTTGCCTATTGACTTTGTTCCATAGGCTCTAAGTTTCATGAGGTTAGAGACCTACCCTTTCATCATTTTCCAATCAGCAACCCACACAGTGCACTTGGTAGACATTCGTTAAATTGAATCAATACGTAGCATAAATAGGAGAGGACGCAATTAGCTTAAAAGATCTATTGGAAATAAAACCAGGTAAGAAGCAAATGACCCAGCAAACGTTGTCCATCAGACACAGAAGCTGCTCAATTAATGCTAGCTCCCTTTCTCTGGAATTGTCTCTTGAAAATTGATTGCAATCACCATAAGTAAAGGTGAGGAAAAGGAGTTTTATAAATCGGGGGTCATATCAGCTTCAGCTTCAAAAAATATTTGGGGAGTAAAGGGAGTTTAGTACTTAAAGAATGTGAGTTTTGGAGGAAGGGAAGGCCTGCACGGAACAGCTGGGTGACTGGGCAACCAGTCATCGACTCCTGCAGCCAGAAGCACAGGTGGGGATGTGGGGCCGTGGCCAAGTGCAGGGAGCTGCAGCAGCTGGGACCCCGGGGGTTAGTTGATTAACACGCACTTCAGCACAGGGAGAAAGATTAGAAGAAAAAGGGAGAAGATAATAATAATTGGCTGAGGTCAGACAGCAGATACAGGCAATGCAGCAAGGAGACAGGTTCAGAAAACTGGATTGAATAGGTGAAGTAGGCTTGGGAGACTGGGTATGGAAACAGGAAACGTTTGGAGTTGGGAGTTAGAACTTTTTTTTTTTTTTTTTTTTTTTTTTAGTTAGAACATTTTGTTTTAGAAGTTCAGTTCTGCCTTTAGTAGCTATATGACCTAAGTGCTTAATTTTCTAAGCCTCAGTCACTTCATGTGGAAAATGGGGATAAATCCTGCAGGTAGTGTCTTAAGGATCAAATGAAATAATGTGTATAAATAACGTTCCAGGGCTTATTAAGCCTTCTGTAAAATTTAAGTACAATGTTATCATTACAGATGGTTGAGTCTCTCAGGGCCCCTTTGGTATCTGTTGTTCTTAGGTTATTAGGCACGGAATCACAGTGATTTTTTTTTTTTTTTTTTTTGAGAGAGAAAGAGAGCGAGCACAAGCAGGGGGTGGAGGCACAGAGGGAGAGAGAGAGAATCTTAAGCAGGCTTCACACCCAGCACAGAGCCGATGCAGGGCTTGATCTCATGACCCTGAGATCATGACTTGAGCTGAAATCAAGGGTCTGGCACTAACCAACTGAGCTCCCCCTCCGGGAGGCCCTGCAATGAACATATTTTTGAACAAAGGAATGGAGGCATTTCTCTATGTATCAGTCTAGCACGTAAGTATATTGCCCTTTAAATATCTGTAATCTGCTCCTCTGGTGTATCTTATGCTGAGAGAAGTGTGTTATATGATTTTCATTAGATTGTATTTTCACTGAAGACCGAAATAGTATCCATCGTCTTACTTTCCTGGGTACCTGATGTAATCTAATGCTGTGCACACAGTTGACAACTGACCAATGTTGTCAACAGCAGCAACTGTATCAGCTTGTCTCATACAACCTATAAGTCTCTCAAACTGCAAATGAGCAGAGAG
This sequence comes from Vulpes lagopus, assembly GCF_018345385.1. NCBI lineage: Eukaryota > Metazoa > Chordata > Mammalia > Carnivora > Canidae > Vulpes > Vulpes lagopus. Next base: position 161,309,223 of record NC_054826.1, read on the forward strand.
AGAGAGAGAGAGAGAGAGAGAGAGGCATTTTCTGTTTGAAATGAATTGACCAACCATGAAAAATAGCTAAAACAGGTAAGCAAAATGAAATAAATTATATCAATTCATGTGTGAAAAGGCAGCACTTGAATAAACATAAAAATAACTTGTATTGTTCACTTTTAACTTTAAATGGTGAGGCTAGAAATTGTCATAAGAACATTTTTCAGGGGATCTCTGGGTGGCTCAGCGGTTTAGTGCCTGCCTTCGGTCCAGGGCGTGATCCTGGGGTCCCGGGATTGAGTCCTGCATCGGGCTCCCTCCATGGGCTCTGCTTCTCCCTCTGCCTGTGTCTCTGCTTCTCTCTGTGTCGCTCATGAATACATAAGTAGTCTTTAATTAAAAAAATAAAATAAAAGAACATTTTTCAGATGACCTTGTCCTACTTGAAACATAAAAAAATATCTATGGAAATTTTCATTTTCAGAAGATCACAGTTAGTGCATTTTTCAAATAGTTAAGAAAACCAACAACGTTATTGTTAAATCTTCAAGTTTTAGATAATGACCAGTTTTCTGATCAATTGTTTTCTCTCCATTGTGTGCAAAACTAGATCATAAAGAGGGGCTTTATTTGTCTTGAACTTTCAGTATCATTGGCCAAATATCCAAGAGGCTTTAACCCAGAGTTCCAAGTATTTCCAAATGAAAATGTGTAGGCATATTTAAAATGGAAACCAACAGCACAGTGGCATATAGATTTAATTTTTTTTCCCTCAGTATCAATGTCGTGAAAAAAGTTTTCTATAAGTACAGAATTGATTTGTTTGAACATCGCGCAAAAATAGAGAAAGGAGAGGTGGGACTCTCAAGCTATCAATCATGAGAGCAACTAAAAATCAGATTGGTCACTAGCAGAACTACTGCATCATACACATTTTATTTATTTGTTCCTTCATTAAGTGAGTAAATATGTGCATATAACTATGATTCTTTTTTGTTCATTTCTGGTCTTAAGTTGTAGTCAACGGATTTTAACCCTAGTATGTCATCATTGAACCAATAGACTAGCAGCTCTTATAGATTTAATTTACCTATTTAGGGGATGGGACCATCTATATTGGAGGCAAGTAAATAAAGAAGGAATGAAATTACTTTCCAGGAAAGCACCAAAAAGGAGATATACCAGGACTATATTATTAAGTGTCTACTGAATCAGATGAATGGGTTAAAAGAAAAAAAAAAAAAAGCTAGCTTAAAACAGGTAAGCAAAATGAAATAAATTATATCAATTCATGTGTGAAAAGGCATCACAAACAAAAAATCTTTTTAAACTGAATCTTAGTATCTAACCACTTTAAAATGCTTTTAAAATTAAAATAAAGCAACGCATGTAGGCCATAGCTTTCATGGCATGTTCTCTCCACAGCAGGTGATGGGGGCCTGACACTACAGGTGAGGCTCTCTAATAGCTGTAAGGAATGTGACTTCCAACAAACATATTTCTGCTCAACAGACCTCTTATCTCCCTTTGTCTCTGAAAATTGCAACTCAGAATTGAATTAAAAGTGAAATTTCATAGAAGTTTTGAACATTAACCACCATTAACAATGGGAGCATAATAGAATCATTGATAAGATTATGGGTTCAAATCCTGAGCCCAGCCTTCAGCACCTCACAAAAAGGTCTCATGTGTCTTCCCAGAGTTTGAAAATGTACCAGTATAAAATATATCTTTGAATGACAATAATTGAACTAGCATCCTCATTTATAAGATAATTAGAGTGTTCCTCATAGAATCATTAGGAGACGTCAATGCTCTACTCAGGGTCTGCTACACAGTAAGCACTTAATTAACGGGAGTCATTATTGTTATGCTGAGGGTGGTGGATCTTCTTTATCATGGCACCCAGATTTCTTCTTCTTTTTTTTAAAAAAATATTTTATTTACTTATTCATGAGAGACACACAGAGAGGGGCAAGGTGGGGCAGAGACACAGGCAGAGGGAGAAGCAGGCCCCATGCAGGGAGCCCGACGTGGGACTCGATCCTGGGTCTCCAGGATCATGCCCTGGGCTGAGCCACCGGGGCTGCCCCCAGATTTTTCTTAAAGAAAGGAGCAAACAGTACTGTTCCCTGAGATTCACTTGACTAATTGTCCCTACGACTTTGCATGTGTACTCATTCCCAGTGGGCTCGTTTGTTGAAGTATGATTCATACATGTAATACTGTTCCATTTACGGGGCTCAGGATTTCTACTGATACAAAGGCTAATCAGAAGAGCGGCAGGTTTCTATCAGTTATCATAAACAAAACCTCATATCCTGAGGGTAGTATTGATTCAGCCTATTGAACAAGGAGATCTAAAATGGAAGCTTTTGAAATCAGTAGAATCTGAACTTCATGTCCCCAAAGTAATAGCCCTATAACCACCGTGATCCACTGGAGAAAGCCCAGCTCTAGAGGCTCCTTGGGACCATTGTTTTCATGTCATTATAGGACCTGCTCCTGGAAGGGGTGCTGAGAGGACTTTCTGCAGGGCAAGGCATTATTGTAGGCACGAGGCAAGCTGTTCACTCAGCCGTTGCTGTCCGTTCCTGGTCCTGGGCAGTGGTCTGGAGGTTGCCTTTCACCGCAGTCATTCACATAATGTGCTATCTTCAATGTCTTTGACCTAACCTTCTGTTTGTTAGTTATTATTTTCTATTGTTATTTGTTTTAATTTCAGTATAGTTAACATACAGTTTTATCTTCATTTCAGGTGAAACTAATCACTACCCTATAGTGATTCAACAATGACATACGTTACTCAGAGCTCATCATGATGAGGGTGCTCTTTAATCCCCAACACTTATTTCCCCGGCCCCAAACCGCCCCCCTCCCCGCTGGTAACCATTAGTTTGTTCTCTATGGTTAGGAGTTTGTTCCTTGGTTTGTTTCTCTCTTTCCTTTTGTTTTGTTTCTTAAAGTCCACCTATAAGTGAAATTATATGGTATTTGTCTTTCTCTAGCTCACTTTTTTGGCCTAGCATTATACTCTCTAGTTCCATACATGTTGCAAATGGCAATATTTCATTCCTTTTAATGACTGGATAATAATCTGTGGTAAACGTACACCGTGTCATCTTTATCCATTCATCAATTGATGGACACTTTGCCTGCTTCCATAATTTGGCTTTTGAAAATAATGCTACCATCAACAGGGGTGTGTGTATCCCTTTGAATTAGGGTTTCTGTATTCTTTGAGTAAATACCCAATAGTGTGATTACTGGATTGTAGGGTAATTCTATTTTTAATTTTTTGAGGAGAATCCATACTGTTTTCCACAGTGGCTGCACCAGTTTGTATTCCCACCAACAGTGCACAAGGGTTCCTTTTTCTCCACATCCTCAGCAACATCTATTATTTCTTGTGTTTTTGATTTTAGTCATTCTAACAGGTGTGAGGTGATATCTCATTATAGTTTTGATTTACAATTCCCTGATGATGAGTGATGTTGAGCATCTTTTTATGTGTCGTTGACCATCTGGATGTTTTCTTTGGAGAAATGTCCATGTCTTCTGCCCATTTTTAACTAGATTATTATTATTATTTTTTATTCTTGAATTGTATCAGTTCTTTTTACATTTTGGGCACTAACTCTTTATCAGATATGTCATTTGCAAATATCTTATCCCATTCTGAAGGTTGCCTTTTAGTTTTTTTGATTGCTTCTGCCACTGTGAAGAAGCTTTTTATTTTGATATAGTTCCAGTAGTTTATTTTTGCTTTTGTTTTCCTTGCCTCAGGAGACATATCCAGAAAAATGTTGTTATGGCCCATGTCAAAGAGGTTATTGCCTGTGTTCTCCTAGGATTCTAATAGTTTTGGTCCCATATTTAGGTCTTTAATCCATTTTGTTTATTTTTGTGTCTGGTGTAGGAAAGTGGTCCAGTTTCATTCTTTTGCATGTTGCTGTCCAGTTTTCCCAACACCACTTGTTGAAAAGATCGTCTTTTCCCCATTGCATATTCTTCCGTCTTTCATTGAAGATTAATTGACCATTATGATTATGGGTTTGTTTCCAGGCTTTTAATTTCGTTTTATTGACGTATGTGTTTATTGTTGTGCCAGTACCATACTGTTTTGATGACTAAAGCTTTGTAAAATAACTTGAAGCCCAGAATTGTGATGGCTCCATCATTTTTTTTCTTTTTCAAGTCTGCTGTGGCTGTTCAGGGTCTTTTGTGGTTCCACACACATTTTAGGATTCTTTGGTCTAGCTCTTTGAAAAATGCTGTTGGTATTTTGATAGGGTTTGTATGAAATCTGTAGATCACTTTGGATAGTAGAGACATTTGAACAATAGTCGTTCTTCCAATCCACAAGCATGGAATGTCTTCCCCCCTTTAATCTTATACGAAAATGAAATAGTAGAAATTTATTCTCTGATATTCTTAAAACTTATCAGTGCCACTCTTTGGCAGTAACACTTTCTCCTTGTTATTATAGTTATTTGTAAATGACTTGACATCCTTTTATTGTATGACCACATTTATCATCACAAAGTATACTACACACACAAAAGTATATGTGAAGTGTGTTAGCTTACACACAGAATATACTCAATAAATTTTACTTCCTCAGAGGATACTTCCCTCTCTGTCAGGTCCTCGTTTTCTGTTTTCATTTCATGCTTTATTTCCTGATGGACTTTTTACAAAGTTAACTAATTAACTAACTAATTAATTATGGCAACTTATTTAATATATATTTTCCTAATAGATTCATGAGGACAGTTATTGTACCTGCATTACAGACCACTATTTTTGCACCCAGCATAGCATCAATAGGCATCAGAGGCTAGTTTATACATGGATGAAAGATGCTGAACCAATTTCTTCCTCCTTTCACAGTTACAAAACTCATATTTTATTCTGTTGCCCCATAAGGCTAGTTTGTTTATCCTCTGTTTATGTCTCATAATATGTTAGACCTCTGTGTGGGTACATTACTTACACCCAACAGGACAAATCTGGGCCTGCATTTTCTCCAATGGAACAATCCTCTTATTCCCCTCTCTGTCTCATAAAGGAGTATTCTGAGAGTTAATCATGCAGTTAACACATTTTCCAGAGTCCTTGTTTCTGTTTTCCTCGCTCAGTACCCACCTTTTGGTCATTTTCCTGATCATTAATACTTGAAGTGTACTTGCTTTGTGAAATGTGTTGGTAGAGGTTTAGCAAGGGAGTGATTTATAAGTTATCTCTGCTATTTCCTACACTTTGCTATGTTAGTCAAGAATTGAGTATGTATCTGAGAGAATGATCCCAAATGATATTTATATCATGAGTTTTCCTCGTGGCAAACTCAGGCTAAATTAAAAAGCAAATAAACACAACCATAAGGGATGTGTAATTCATCTAGTTAGATTAGTATTTTTCTGGCTGTTATTGTCATAGCTCTATTGGAAACCGAAATCTGAGGAATGGTACCAGACCATTCCAACTGGTCTTAAGGGTTAACTTGCTTCAAGCTTACAAACTCCTTGCTTGCTGACCTAGGTCCCTCAGCCTGCAGCAGAACTAACATACTTTCCTTGAGATTTTCAGAACATGGGCCTTGAGAAGAGAGGGACCAAAATTTCCCAGAAGATTAGGGGGTGACTGTATTTGAAAATAGCTGCCACGGATGTCGGCAAGTATGTTGAGAGGCATGTCAACACGTGACTAACCGCCTGGGCACCTGCTTCTCTTGCACACAGCCCCCTTCCCTTTTTCCATTCCTTCCCCTTTAAAACTCTCTGGCTTTGCCTGGAAGGGGAAGAGATGACCTTTGAGACGTTAGCCCATCATCTTGCCAGCTTCCCGAATAAAGCACTTCCCTTTCTCATCATCACTTCTCTTTTGAGTATTGATTTTTAAGCGGTGAGCTGCTCAACTGAGGTCAAAACCAGTTTTGTTTCAGGTAACAAACTATATATTTTGAGGAACAAATATTTAACTTTAGTTAAGTGTATAAAGTGATATTAGATAGCAAGTTGTCCAGAATTCTTCAGAAGTTTACAGTTTATAAATAGAACAAAAATGTGAATATTATTGATATTATAAGTCACCTTAAATGAAATCAGCCTCCTCTCCATCCCACCAAAAATTGAAAAACAGGCTTTCTATTTACTGTGGAGAGTCAAAACCAGAAATGTATCCCCATAGAAACTTTAGTTTCTCCAAATAAGAGTTTCGTTATCTTTGTTATCTTTCTACATGATGCAGACAACTGGCTTGCCCCTAAGCAATCATGTTGTAATCAGTCAATAGCGACAGTAAACAAGGGTCCCACTGTCTCTCCAATATTTCACTCCTCCAATAAAATGATTTGCAGAGTTAGTTTAATGGAGTGCTGTCACCAGATTAATGGCCTGGCTTTGAAACCATGTCACTCCTGGACTGGACATGTTTTTGATAGGTGTCCCGGCATATATATTTCCAAGGAAGAACCCATTAGCCTGCAACAATGTTGTATTTCTCCGAAGCATTCAAAATTTGCACTTTGTGGTAATAAGCCAAATTATCATATTTGTGCTTCTTTATTCTACAAAAAAATAAAATGTATTAGCTTTTTGCTTTGCTTTGCTTTTATTCTTGCAAGGTGACCTAATGGGTTGTGGAAAGCTATGCAGCTTTATGATTCCTGTTTGACAAGGTTGAGTAATAAGATCCTTTAAAGTGCAGTATTTTTCTCTCCTCTTCTTTATTTTTGTTTTTTTATTTTTCACACTTTCCTTTCCAATAAGGGGCATACTTGTGTGTGTGTGTGTGTGTGTGTGTGTGTGTGTGTGTGTATGTATGTGAGAGAGACAGAGAGAGAGAGAGAGAGAGAGAATTAACTTGATGTGCAAAACAAAGGAGCTTATTTTATGCACAAAGACCTACTTCACTTCTGTACCTTCCTTAGTATCTCAGAATACCTGTCGTCTTTTACATGTTTTCTTTGTGTGTCAAACATTTCTATGTTCTGAAGCAAAGCAGAGAAGTGCCCGGAAGCTTTGCCCTCCAAGGGAGACATCTGCTTTAGTCATGCATCTTTAGTGTCCAAGCCTTTTAAGTCTGGCCACCTTATAATGAGGTGCTTTGGGGGCATCAGCAGCTAACTGCATTGGGATGGAATCCAACATGAATTTACCTTACATAAAATGTTACTTTTTTGGTAACTGATAAGAGCAATATTCTGGCGTATTAAGATTGGTGAAACTTATTTCCTAAAATGAGTTTAGGGTGATGCCTGGGTGGCTCAGATGGTTAAGCATCTGCCTCCAGCTCTGGTCATGATCTCCAGGTCCTGGGATCAGGTCCCTGCATCAAACCCCCTGCTCAGCGGGGAGTCTGCTTCTCCCTCTCCCTCTGCCTTTGCCCCCCACTCGTGTTCTCTCTCTCTCTCTTTCTCAAATAAACAAAACCTTTAAACAAAGTAAAGCAAAATAAAAAAAAATAAATAAAATGGACTTGGGGGCAGTTCTGTTCACAGAAATTCAGTATCGAGAGTAACCAAACAGTATCTTTCTCTGAATAATTTGATTTTACTAACTTAGCCATTCAGAGAAATCTTGCCAAGTACTTACTGTATGCGAGGAGGGCATTCCTGGGTGCTAAGAGTAGAACAGTGAACAAGACAATATGTGATGCTGGCCCTGAAGGAATTTAAAGAGTAGTGGAGTCTCTCATGTTCTGTCTCCCTTTCTGATATTTCCCACTCATTTTTTTCTCCTTTCCCCTTTATTCCTTTTCACTATTTTTTATATTCCCCAAAAGAACATGAGAGACTTCTAACTTTTTGGGAAACGAACTAGGGGTGGTAGAAAGGGAGGTGGGCGGGGGGGTGGGGGTGACTGGGTGATGGGCACTGAGGGGGGCACTTGATGGGATGAGCACTGGGTGTTATTCTATATGTTGGCAAATTGAACACCAATAAAAAATAAATTTATAAAAAAATAAAAATAAAGAGTAGTGGAGGAAACAGGGATACACAGGTAATTACAATAGAGTGCTAAGTGCTATTGGAAGAGTTAAGTACTGAATGCTGTGGCAATACTTGGTGGTGGAGGGCAGCACCTCATCTAGCCTTTGGAAATTCAGGAAAGTTTTATACTAGGATTGAGGGCTCAGTTGAGTTAGCCACAGGAAGTAAGGGATGATATGGAAAGCATATTCTGGGCAGAAACAAAAGTAAGAGCGATGACCTAAATAAAGGACAGGGAAAACAGGGCAAATTCAAAGAATTGAAATTCATTTAAATAAGGGCCTGAAAGGCATTATCAGAACATGAGACCTTATCCTGAGAGAGCAGTTGCAGGACAATACAGGGCTTTAAGGAGAGAAGGGACACAATTAAATGGGGGATTTAGAAAGATTATCCTGGGTCTAAAGTGGAGAATAGGTTTGACTGGGATAAGATTGGAGGCAAGAAGCCCATTAGGAGGTTGTTGAAACAATTCAGGCAGATGATAGTGAGGCTGGGTGTTAGGTAACGGAATAGGGCATGACTAGGGTGGACAGTTGAAGAGATACTGTGTCAACTTAATTTTGGGATTTCTGGGCTCCACTACTATGAAACGAAACAACTCGGTTTTTTGGGCCTCCCCATTTGTGATCCTTTGTCACGGCAGCCCGAGAAAGCTAATACAAGTAGGAAAAGGAAGATTCCAGCCAGACACAAATGCAAATTTGCTAGCTAGTGGAGCTGTTCAGAAGGGAAAGGCCACGCTGGTCTTGCACAGGCAAATGTCTCCCATTAACTGGACCATCCTACCACATGAAGTGAGTCCAGCGTTTCAGTGCCCTGTCTGTCCCTGTGCAGTGTGGTTTTTCATTGATTTATGGGAACGAAGCTGAGTTAAATAGCTGGACCTTGATTCCAAAGCAGAGCACTGATTTGCCAGCTCTCCTAACTCTCCAACACAGGCCTCTTGCATTTGATATTGCCTCCTCCACTCATGCCTTATCTTTTTTTCTTATCCCCTTTGCTCAACCTAAGCTCTGAGATGTCTTTGCTTACCTGTATTAACTTAGATCGGTAATGTCAGTATCTTTCCTTTTGTTTTGGGTTTATTTTCCCTCCACCAAATGCTCTGTATTCTTCTGTCAATGAATTGAAGCCATCTGAAAGCAGATTGGTGAGTGAAACTGGAAGAGAAAGCAGCTCTTTCTTTCTTTCTTTCTTTCTTTCTTTCTTTCTTCCTTCCTTCCTTCCTTCCTTCCTTCCTTCCTTCCTTTCTTTCTTTCTTTCTTTTTTTTTAAATTGAAGAGGTCTTGCCATCTGTTTGAAGCCAATAACAAAAGGAGTTACTATTACCTGATAATTGCAAATATCTTCTATATCCTTATACTTTAGAAATTATTTTGAGGTATGAAGTATACAAAAGACGCAAACATCCTAAGTCTACAGCTTGATAATTTTTGCGTGTATACTCACATATGTGCTCCCATGTAACCACAGCTCAGATAAAGATGGAGAGCATTTTTTTTGTGATTCAGAAGGCTTCCTCATGTCCCTTCTCAAATGTTATTCCCTTTAAGAAAAACGATTATTTTAATTTCTATCTTCATAAATCTATTTTGCCTTTTGTTGAATTTGAGTATTAATTTTAAACATACGTTTTATTCTTTCATGTCTGACTTCCTTCCTACAGAATTATTTTATAAAATTTATCAATATTCTTGTTATATTAGTATTTTGTCCTTTCCTGTTGCTGTGAGATATCCCTTTGACTATGAACATTGGGTTTTCAGATTTTTTGCTATAATGAATAAAGCTGCTATGAACATTCTTATTTATGTATTTTGTGAAACATTTCTGTTGGGTATATACCCACAGAAGTAGAATTTTGGGCCATAAAATACACATATATCTAGATTATTTATATATTACCAGACACTTTCCTAAATTGCTCCAATTATAGTTTCCCAATGATGGAGAAGAATTCTAGTTGTGCCATGAAACTAACACCGTAGGTATTATCAGTCCTTTTAAATTTTGCCCATTCTGGTGGCTGTGTAGTGATTTAACTGTGATTTTAATTTGCATCCATCTGATGATATGTCCATATAATTTAGGTTTGTCTCTTGCAAATAGCTAAATTATTTCATTCCAATATAACACATTTTATTTACTACTGACTTTCATCCATTTACATTTATTGTGATTATTGAAATATATAGATATTTCTACTGTCTTATTTTATTCCTTGCAGGCAAATGGTAACCCCTTCCCCCCCCCAAAAAAAAGTTAAGGTAGCCGTATTAATATTTGTACAGTGAAGAATTAATTTATCGAAAGAGAAGACTGGCTTTTGTTCTGGCTCCTGGGATGTAGCTTCCAAACCTTTGGAGTTTCTCAAGTAATTAGAATGTCTTCGATATACTCATGGGCCCTCTAGACCACATGTGATAGTTTATGCTAATGAGGTGACTTGGGAAAGAGCTAATTATGCTGGAAAGGCCAATCATGAGACTTAAAGATGGAGGCTCTGAGCTAAATGATATCAGCTTGACCTCAGGAGGGAAGGAGTAGCTGGAGATTGAATCACAATTGCCTACAAAGTTAAACACTAATAAAAACTCTGGACACTGAAACTCAGTGAGATTGCCTTATTGGTAGTACTCTGAGTATTGTCATACTTTGATGATAAAAGGTGGACAGACACCTCATGTTTGGAAATCTCGATTTTGCCCTATGCATCTTTTAACTTATATCCTATTGCTATAATAAAATGTAATTTTATTTTACTTATTTATTTTTATTTTATTTTATTTTATTTTTAGAGAGGGAGAGGGCAGAGGGAGAGAGAATCTTAAGCAGGCTCCATACCCAGGGTGGAGCCAGATTTGGGGCTCAATCTTACAATGCTGGGATCATGACTTGAGCTGAAAATTAAGAGTCAGACATGACTGACTTACTCACCCAGGTGCCCAAAAACTGTAATTTTAACTATAGCACATTCAAAGAGTCCTGTGAGTCTGATGAGAAATGGAACTTGAGGGTGATATGAGAATACTCAAACCAGTCAGGTGGCCAGAGTGAAAGTAGCCCTCAGGACTCCTGAATTTATGGCTAGTGTCTGAAGTAAGGGCAAAGCTGTCTTGTGGGAAGGCTGTGCCTTTAACCTGTGAATTTTGGCTACTTCAGGTAGTATCAAATCATACACTTTCTTAAAGTATAAACAGTATAGTAAAAATGGCCTAAAATATAGGAAACAAAAACTGCCAAAATAAGATAATTTTTTAAATCATTATTATATTGGGAAATATTAATGTACCTCTACTAACTGATGGATCAGAGAAAAAAATTGCTATATAGAAAATATGAACAACTATTAACTATTTTGATTCATCTATCTACTTAGCATCCAATAACTAGAAAATGCACATTTTCAAGCATACAAGAAACCATAAAAATTGACCATGAAGAAAGTCTCAACAAATTTCAAAGAAAATGGTATTATAACATGAAAAACAGACTGTGCCCTTTATTCTGTAGAATGTACCTTTTTATCTGAGTCCCTTTCTCAAGTAGGAGGCATCTGGTACACTAAATGAAACTGCTTGAGGCAATGGCATCTCCTTCTAATACAGGTAATTGTGGGAGCTGTGAAGAGTCAGGAAGCTGTTGAAGTTTGGCTCATGTGGCCTGTCAGCTTGATACTGGGAGTTCATCATCAGTGTGCACATGTATGTGCGTGTGTGATTGTGTGTCTGTGCATGTGACTTGCTGTGCAAAGTGTTCTTACTCTCAGCTCCAATGCCTTAGTTTGTCTATATCTTTTCCTTGACTCTCTATCTCTTACCCTTCTTGGGAGGCTGCTGGCATAGCTGTGTCAGTAATTAATCATGGAAAGTCTCATCAATGATGCTGAACAGAATAATGAATCTCAATATGCACAAATGTATAATATTAACATATAGCTTGAGGGTATTGTTCTTTAATTGTCTTTCTTTAACAGAGGTATAATTTGTTTCAAGACTGCTTCAACCGATCTTACAGTGATTCAAAAAAATTTAATTGCAGGATGAAGTCCATTTGAAGATTGAAAAATGAAAAATGATTCTAGGACCATGACAAAAATCTTGAGAACCTCCCTTTTATTTAAAAAAAAAAAAGGCCTCTGACTAGGATTTGCTGTTGTTTTTTTAACCTATAGATTCTATATAATACTTCATACCAGTGTTTCTAAAAATTTAACCTATATACGTGTTACCCAACAATCTTGTTAAAATGCAGATTATCTTTAAGTGGGTCTGGGGGAGGCCTCAGATTTTGCACTTCTTACAAGCTCCTACCTGTACCTGGGACTGCTGGCTTGCAGACCACACTTTGTGTATTAAAGCTCTATACTAGAGTGAACTGTTCTCTCCTATTCAATTCACGCAGTGATTAGGCTCCCTTAGGTGTTTAACCCTGAATCATTTAAAAATATTTTGGTAACTAAATTTCTTTTGAGGAAATCTGAGACAAAAGAGTATTTAAACATGGCGTGTCAATAAATAATGCTTATAGAACATAAATATCTGCTTTTAGGTCTTCTACATATTTGAGAAGACCATCTTCTCCACAAATATGTTCACATACTTCTGTAGAACGAAAGTGCCGTTGTCTTAACTTGATTTTGCAGTGCCTACCAGTAGATGGCAGTACGTATTCAATATTTTGGGAAAAGCATTAAAAAGAGTAGCCCTAACATCCTGGAAGTCTTTCTTTTAGTGCTCCCCAAACCCCAAGACAGAATCCAGAACTCTTATTTGCAAAATCATCTTTATTTGATATTGGTTCTAAATATTTGCCTTTATTCCACGTGAATGTTAACAAATATTTTCATTTCAGGGAATCAGAAAACCACACCTATCAGGTCGGATGAGAAAAATAAAGTTAGGAATCTCGTCTGTAGAGATTTATTTCACATTTGTGTATTGAGTGTATAGGGGGGAGTAATTCTCTTTTAAAGCAGGTATCAAATTAAAAAGAACAAATCTGGAAGTAGGTAAGAAGAGATTCTTGGAAACACTATTATAATAAGAAAAAAAAAAAAAGGTCTATTTTAATAGAGGCACAGAGACCATTGCAATTGACCTAAGATCTATAAGCATTCCAAGATGAGACAGAAAGTGTTGCTCTTTCACAGGGAGGAGTAAACAAGGTTGGAAAGAAACAAATGTGGGGAAGTGGGGTGAAAGGGTGGGATTGGAGAGTAGATCAGAGTGTTTTACCTCGAGGCTCCTATTTTCAGGCAGAACTGTTGAGCTTTATGCTGGCTCTGGGAAGGGAAAGCCAAAGTTCAGGTGCTGAGGGCAAGGAGGGAAGTTTAACCTTATTTTGATTTATAAACATTATGTTCCGATTGATCAGTGAAGACAAGCAGTTCAGCTAATCATTAATACACCAAAAAAAAAAAAAAAATGAGATTTGGAGGGTTTTTTGTCTGGCTCTGTCAAGGAGAGCATCTATGAGTCTTTACCTAACTCATATGGGGGACGTTGTTTGTGTTCACTAAAGCCCAGAAAGCAAGATAATGGGTTTCAGGTTTTTTTCAGTTGTTTTTGTTGTTACTGTTTTGTTTTGTTTTTGTTTTTTGTTTTTTGTTTTTGTAATTGCTCTTTCCAGGGCCACTAAGTTTTGGTGAAGTTCACCATTGTCATAGATAAAAATCTTTATAAGGGACTGGAAAAAATGGGCAAAGGATTTATGTTGATAGTAATTTAGTCTATAAATATTTATTGGGAATTCAAGCAAGGGTAGGTGTGGGCTCTTGTCATGAAAGAGCCACAAGCTATAATTTTAAAAATGCTCCCCATGGACCTTGAAGGGCATTTGATAATTATCCAGGCGATTCGGAAAAATGGTATGATATATTTCCTAAATAATCTAGGTTAATAAAGGTTTGTTGGATAGATGAATGAATTCTACATTAAACATATCATTACATATTTACATATTTGGTCTAGATTAAATAAGACTTGACCCAAGAGTTAATTTTCCCAAATATTTCACCGTTCCTTAGAAAATCTTCTCAGGTATTGTCTCTAATGTGTAAATGTCTTTCAGGGTGCACATACTTTAAAGTTTATATACTCTAATTATTCTCTCTGTAGAGGTACTATGATGATTTAGACCATTTTCTTTTCCCTTTTTAAGAAAAAGATTTATTTATTTATTTTAGAGAGAGATGGTGGAGAGAGAGGAGAGATGAGAATCTCAAGCTGACTCTAGGTTGAGTGCAGAGCCCCATGTAGAGCTCGATCTCTCAACTCTGAGGTCATAACTTGAGCCAAAACCAAGAGTCGGTTGCTTACCTGAGTCACCCAGGAACCCCTGATTTATACATTTTTCACTTAAAAACCCAAGGCTTATGTACATAAACTGAAATAACAACAGAATATTTAAAGTCCTGTCCCTAATATCGGAATATTGAAAAGAACCTTCCCTGCCATCTACTTATGAAGGAATAGAATGGAGAGAAGAATGGAGGCCTGGGAATTGTCATTTATATCTAGACACTTGGTATATGTTTCTTCATAACAAACACTGAGCAATTTTGTAGGATAACTGGGTTCTGGTAAAGTTCTATAACAAAATTCTTGAATACTTAAGATAGTGTCCCAAGCTCATCTAACTATGGGAAAACAAACAAACAAACCCCACAAGGGTGGCCGAGGGAGCTTTGAGTAAATTTATTTAATCAAAATTTGTTATTGAATAATTGCTCTGCTCCTGGAATAGGGCTATGTGCTAGGAAGTGGAAAGCTGAACAAAAAGTGGTCCCTGCCCTTGAATATTTACCACCTAAAGGAACAAAGTAATGTTAAGTACCATAATGGCATTTTGAGTACAGGATGAGCAACAGAGGAGTGGTCAGTTCTACAGAGGAGGGAAGTGGCTGTCAAGAAAGACAGTGTGGCAGAGTTGACTAGCTGTTCTCCAAAATATTGAATCTCTACTTTCCTAGCATGAAGTTGGTCCTGGGAGAGGAGTCTTCAGGCAACAACTGCTTTTTTCCATCCTTTTTGCGCCCAGATGAGGCCATGTGTTCTCACCAATAAGTTTGCCCTTATTAACAGTGAAGAGAAATAATGTGTGCCAATTCTGGACTGGGTTTCTCCACTTTTCTTGCTTTTACTGACTAGAAGCAGGGAACTCTATGGCCCCACTGGGTAATGAAGTCACTAGATGGATGAAACCTAGGTCCCTGAATTACAGTGTGGAAAAAAGGCACCTGCCAATAGGAATATTGTTATATAGGTAAAAAATAATATAATATTATTTTAAGTCATTGAAACTTGGAGATATACTTGCTTTTGCAGTTACTATGACCCTAATGACTCCTGAATTGTGTCATGACAAGTTGATTTAAATGGGCCAAGTAATTTTAAATCACAATAAATCTTATATATCTCTCCATGTTTTTAAATTTTACATAGCAAGACATATATATACACACACTCACAATGTATATCTTGTAGGCATATATATATATATATATATATAACGCTGGAGGGTAAATATATATATATATATATATATATATATATATATATATATATATACCTACAAGGGACACATAGCTAAATAGTGATGAACTTAGGTCTAGAATCCTAGGCTTTCCCATTATAATGTCCTTCAGTGTGTGTGTGTGTGTGTGTGTGTGTGTGTGAGAGAGAGAGAGAGAGAGAGAGAGGACTTTTTTATATAACACTTACAAAAATCACTCAATTTAACTGTTTAAAATGGATTTCAAGCCTATTTATCTGTATTGAATGCTCGGAAAACAAGTGGTACTAGTCATGTTTTTTCCTATAATCACCTTATTATAGTTGAAGACAGCTATTTTTTCATTCATATCTTGATTTCAAGCTAAGATGTGTAATTCCTTGAATTACTTCACATTTATCTTATCTGAATCCTCTTAAAATATATCCCATGTCTCCTGTGTCTTTTCCGAAAGGAGGAGGTCCCAGAACCTGCTTAGTAGAGAGAATATTAGGCTAGAAATAAAAGTTATACTCAAACCTCTGAGGAATACCTTTTACCTGTGAGTCTCTGTAATAGTCTTAACCAATTTGCATTTCCAGAAACACGGTAGAATGGCACATCATGATCTCCTTGTTGATGGGTAGGGACTGTATGACTAGTTTTATTCACTGGCTTGTAAGTGAAGCAACATGTGTTACTTCCAGGCCATAGCTATTATTGTTCCAGAACACTTTTTTCCTCTAGCATGGAGATAAGCAATGTTCAAGACTGTGGCTATTCCATCACCCATCGTCTTTAAATGAAGATGTGGATTCCCTCCCACCCCAGCTTTTGTTGTTTTAGGTCTTTTGATTTTGAGGTT
Source organism: Vulpes lagopus (assembly GCF_018345385.1). Lineage (NCBI taxonomy): Eukaryota > Metazoa > Chordata > Mammalia > Carnivora > Canidae > Vulpes > Vulpes lagopus. The sequence continues at coordinate 161,325,560 of NC_054826.1, forward strand.
ATTACTGCAGCATAACCTAACCTATCCTGGCTGAAATGACACCAACATTATCAGTGTGACCTTAAAAAAATGCATTAAATCTCTTAGATTTCAAGCCTATAACTGGGAAATTAACTATTATTAGAGACTAAATTAGATAATGATTGTGAAAAATAATAGACTATGAGTCAGAAAGTCTGAGTTTTGCTATTTACTCTGTCATTAATGTGTATGATTTGAGGAATTTATCTCTTGTCTCATTTAATCACAAAATGTGTATTAAGCTTCTACTATGACCAATGGCTAGAAGACAAAAATGGATTAAACATAGTTTAATAGTTCTTGCCCTCATAAGAGCTCACAGGATGCATAGAACAGACAGATGTAAAAATATATAGAAATATGTTAAGAGCTATAGTAGAAATAAGTGCAGGTTATTATTAGAAGCCTAGAGTAGACTATTAGCTAAATCTACAGGGGAGTAAGGAAAACCATCACAGAGAAGACATTTCAAGTTGAACCTTTTTATTTAAAAAGGTGGCATTTTTAGCAGGAGAATTGGCATTTGAAAAAATATGAAAATATTTTACATAAAAGGACAATCCTTTTTATTCCTTCTCTAACGTTGACATGTTCAACTCCTATTCTCTTTTCTTTTCTTTTCTGGACAGGAGCATGCAGTGATGCTTCCAATGTTTGTCAAGGTATCATAATGGCCCACTTTTTAAAAATCCAAGAAGCCTTTGGGCATTATCTGGGACTTAGAAAAAGAAGGTAAAAAGAAGGTAAATTTGCTCTTTATTAAAATATTCGGCTCTACATACATTGTAGCCAGAGACTATATTGCAGGCTTTTTATATTACATGTAGAAAAAATTCTGCCTTCATTTCTAATGTTCTTATAAAGGGCATCTTGTGTGTATATGTATGCCTGCTATCTCTTTAATTATTCTAGTTATCAACACTGCAAGAAGCCGGTTACATATATAAGACTTTTTGTAGTGATTCTTATGTAGAATTAAGGGGTGAGCCCATAAATACTATCCTCATATCATTTTTCAATGCAGCTAGTACTGCAGTGGAAACACTATATAAGGGTTCAGGGCATCCTGGAGTATCAGGTGGTACCTAGACATAGAATGAATGATGAATGAATGATGACCAGAGTTAGAGCTGGGAACCGTAGGCTTGCCCTTATCTCATGAAGCAGCAACAATCAATGGCATGACGCAGGATTAGGGCAAGGCCTTCTCACTGTCTCCAAATATACTAGAGGAAAAGAGGCTAATGTTCTAAGTTTATGATGTGAAACTGCCTGTCATATTTGGGTAAAAACTAATATTTCTTTTTAAAAAAAAGATTTATCTATTTATTTCTCAGAGAAAGAGAAAGAGAGAGAGAGAGAGAGAGAGAGAGAATGAACACCCCAAGCAGGACCACACCCAGCACAGAGCCAGACATGGGGCTCGAGCTCATAAGCCAGACATCGCAACCTGAACTGAAACCAAGAATTGAACACTTAACCAATTGCTCTACCCAGGTGCCCCCAAAAACTAATATTTCTGTGTGGCTATAGCACAGGATCTGTGGGATGGTAGACCAAAAACCTATATATAAAGCAGGAAAGGGGGCTGAAACATAAGGAAGGATGACACTGAAGAAAGCTAATGGGTTTGATGTTAATCCCACATGGTGGTGGGACGCTACTGAGGATTTTAAGTGAGGGAAATCATAATAAGATTTGCGTTTTGTAAAACAATCTCCAGCAAATGTGTTGAAAATGGATCAAAATCAAGAGTACATGAGGGCCTAATGCAGATATAAACAAAATTTTTCTGTTGTAGCATTGGGAGTAGTATGTGTCTGCAGAGGTTGCACAGAAATATTTGTAGCATGAAAGAGTGAAGACAATGATGAGGACCTGAACTATGTCACTGGCTATGAGTTAGTGAGATGCTTAAGATGCAAAAATAAATGGCACTTGCATCACTGATTGGATATAGGATGAAAAGAAGAGGAATTGTAATATGACCTAGATTTCTGGTTTGGATGAATTCTGATGCCTTTAACTAAAAAGAGAAATCGTAGGGAAAATAATTTTGCCTAATTAGAGCTTAACTTCACCTAATTGGAGCTTCACTACCTTATTTTTTAAATAAGGGAGATAAATAGGAAGTCTCTGAGTTGTCGAGTATCTCCAACAGTTTATGATTTGATGATTCTAAAACAATTGGTAAAAGAAAATAAACTGCTATGAAGGAAGATATTATTGATGGAAATACTGGCTTCCAACAATGCAGTATCATAACAGGGGCCCAGTTAGTGCTGAATAAAGAAAGATGATTATTTGCAGGCCCTTGCTTGACCTTTTCTTTTTTAATACAGTCTAGTGTCTCGCCCAGTGTTTGTTTGTTTTCAGAGAGCATTATACAGCTTATACTTCTGCTTAGCTTTTGAGCTACTGTGAGCTCAGTCCATTTTGGCTTCTTTTCTTTATCCTGTAATGTCTTTCCTCGTACTCTTTTTTTTTTTTTTAAATCATTCAGTGCACACTTATGTTTTGATCCTAATTTTTTTCCCATCTACTTTTTGTTAACTTTAAATTCTTTGCCTATTCTTAAGATGTTAGCGATTCTACATGACTTGGTGTCATCTGGAAATACAGTAGTTTTATTTTTAAATATGGCTTTGAAAACATTCATAAAGATACAATATTCACCACTTCTGCAGTAACAATAAACAGAAACTAAAATAATAATGATAAAAAGTTTACATTTAGGGTAACGACTAATGTAAAACACGTAGACTAACTTAAATAAGAAATGCATGTGATATTTTACTGAGAGGCATGAAAAAATTCTTGAATAAATGAAGCAATGTACCATATTTCTAGAGGATAAGTCTGAGTATTGTCAAAATGCCAGCTTGTCTAACCTTATATTGTAGGTTTAATGTAATTAAAATCAAGCTCCAACTAGAATTTATCCTGAAAAAAATTATCTAAAAATTCCTGTAGAATAATGCTCAAAAATAAAAAAGACAAAAGAAAAATGTGAAACTTCTATTACAGTAATTAAAAAATATGTAATTAAAAATATATGTAACTAAACAAGAACATACGGTGTCTTCCTTCGGGATCTTTAGAGGCAGAGCCTACGATGAACATTCATGTACAAATGACCTATGAAGGGAATGTCTCTGGAGAAACCTGTAAGGAGAAGGGAAACGGGATAGAGAAAGGAGAGAAATAATGCAAGGATGTAGTTTAGATTATGTACTTTAGTGGGACAGTATTGCCTGACTCTAAGACGCAAAGTATTTCATTTCAAAATGAGTTAATTGAATATGGCAGGAGGAGCTCCGTAATGGCTTCCAAGATCTCCACCAACTGACATACATTTCCTATATAATTCTCTCCCCTTGAGTGTGGGCGACTATGACGGGGCAATTACTCTCTGGTTATAAAGATTCTGCTTGTTTTGAAGAAGTAAAGATCAGTTTTGTGGCAGCTTAACCAGGACCTGACAGTGGCCCCCAGTTACTGAGAGTAGCCCACAGCCAACAACCATCAAGAGATGGAGGTCTCAGTCCAGAAATTTCAGGAAACTGAATTCTTCCAAAAACCTGGAAGAGGATTGCAAATTACAGATGAGAACACAGCTCCAGAGGATACTTTGCTGCTAGCCTGGTAAGACCCTAAGCTGAGGACCCATCCCACCATACTCAGACCTCTGACAAATGGAAACTGTGAAATAACAAATTTGTGTTGTTTTAACCCACTAAACTTATGCAGCAAGAGGAAACTAATATGTGATGTAAACTTAGGTATAACATCCCCCTTTAAGAAAGAGAACTATTAACTCAGAGTAGACTGGCTACTCGTACTAGTCCTATCTATATCTGCAGTTTCAGATAGCAGAGGCTGCTAATGAATTTGTACCCAGAGAATATTTCATTCTTTAAATATTTTCCTTTCCAGAGTCTCCTCTCTCAGGACTGGGAGTATATGGAAGTAGCCAACTAAATTTCAAGAACTATGGATATATGCTTTCTCTCTGTTTTTCATTTTATCTTCAAATACGCATGGAGAGAGAAGTCCTAGGTTCCCAGGTATTAGATGAGGAAACAGTTGCAGAGATATTTAGTAATTTTGGAGAAAACAATGTAGGTAACAAGGGGCCTGTGTCCCAGGGCCCTGCTGACTTTTATTGTCTCCTGTCTGTGTGTAATGTCACTTTTACCTTCCCTAGGCATCCTCCTTAAATTCCTCAGCTGTCACTAGAGCTTTATTTTTAACAAATATCTGTGTGTGGCAGGTAAACTGGCAACCAAGTTTGCCCATGATAATTTTATACTTTTTGAGAATAGAGTTAAAAATAGCATGTTTATTAACATATAGGGGAAAATTGCATATAATTATGCAGCTTGAAATGTCTAAGAATATTTTTCAGGGTGGAAACTATACTGTGTGTCACACTGTTAGTTGGTTCAAAAAGTGCTTCCAAGTGTTAAGGGAAAGCCTGATATAAAAGTACTGAGCACAATGCAGAGTGAGTTCCCAGCCAACATCTGCATTCCCAGTTGCCTTGGGATATTGTACTCTGCAAGTTGTCTTAGACAGTACTCTGTGAGCTTACATGTTTTCTGAGGATTAATTTTTTAAAAAATAGAAATAATGCCTAAAAATCATTGGTAGCATCTCAGGGAGGCTCAGAGCCATAGAAGCAATTGGAGTCAAGATGAAAGATATCAGCCAGAATGAAAAGGACTAAGGGATCACAGACATTGGCTGAATTCTCTCCTTAGAGAAGGCTTCATCCAGAACAATACCCACACTGCTGCCAAGATTAATGAAATTGCTAAATCTGGAATATGACAAAGACTTTGAATGCCATTTAATGAAGAAGGTGGAGAAAAATAGATCTATTGGATATAGACAAATGCTATCTAATGCTTGATTAGGCATTGTCAGTAACTTTTTTATTTTATTTTATGAATGCATGATTTTAGATACCTGCTTTTTGCTATAAATTAGTTAGGCTTCATATTGATGTTGTATGAAAAACAGACATGCTGACTTTTTTTTTTCTACTTACTAGAACAACCATTGCTTTCCCTTTATTATGATATGTTTTATTTTGTGCTAGAATTGTTCATCACTTCTCGGGAATTTGTATAAATGATGAAACTCATTTTTACTCCAAGACTTCCTGTAAAGGAACTTGAGGTGTTACATAAGCCAGCTTCACCCAACTAAGTCACTTACCCGCATTATTACTGGCCATAACCGTTGCCTTTTCAAACTCCTTCCAGACCTGTCATCTCTCCCTGGGATCAGATTCTTACAGAATTTTTGGAGAGCCCAAGAAGATAATAATGGACTGGAAACCAAAGGATGTAGGACCTACCACGTGGGTAGCACCTGAAATAGTGAAGTCCGTGGTTAGTGGCAATATTTAGAACTAAACACATACATGAATAAGTAAAGAACATATGGCAATTAAAAGTCCTGACTAGGAATTAGATGGCCTGGATTTTAATCCTGATTTTGCAACCCATTAGCAAGCTAAACTCTACAACTTAGAAACCATAAAATAGAGTGACTTAAACACGGTAAAATTGTTTTCCCTTTTTACTTAATGGGTTACACAGATCAGTGGTTCAGGAATGACAAGATGGCTCTACCATTTTTAATAAACAACGTCCTAGATTGCTCATGTTATTGCCATTTTCAGGTTAACAGAAAGGGAGAAGGACAAAAAACCGGGCAAGAGACTTTGTGTTTAAAATAATCACAAGTCAGACACACCATTTCCACTCACATCCCATTAGCTAAGACCTAGTTATATAGTGTACTTCTCCCACATTGTGTACCTCAAAGTGCCATCGATGGTAGTGGATTTTACATGGATGCATCCTGGAATCATGCAGAGTAGTGGCCCTGGAAGGTCTCCTTCTACTGCAAGAGAAGTATAGTAGCAGAATTTTGCCATCCATGACCTTTCCCCCTAATGTTATTCAAATGAATATGCTTCATTATATACCCAAAGGGGTATAAGTAAGGTTACTCATGAGCTAACTTTAATGTAGGTAGAGTATCCTCTATTATGTGGTTGGGCCTACTGTACCTACAGGAAACTCTTAAAAGCAGAGCTCTTTCTCTGGTGGTAGTGGGAAAAATCAGAGACTCAAAACATAATCAATTTGCCATTGTTCACTTGAGTATGAAAGCCTATGTTTTAAGCAAACAAGGACCTCGACTTTAAAAATAGGAAGGGGGATCCCTGGGTGGCGCAGCTGTTTGGCGCCTGCCTTTGGCCCAGGGCCCGATCCTGGAGACCCCAGAATCCCACATCGGGCTCCTGGTGCATGGAGCCTGCTTCTCCCTCTGCCTATGTCTCTGCCTCTCTCTCTCTCTCTCTCTCTGTGTGACTATCATAAATAAATAAAAATTTAAAAAAAAATATAAAAAAATAAAAATAAAAATAGGAAGGAACTGAATTCTGTCAATAATTTGACTGAGATTAGAAGCAGATTTCATCCTTGAAATCTCCAGGTAAGAGCCCAGTCCAGCCACCACCTTGATTTTGGCCTGTGTGGCCCCGGCTGATAATTCAGCGGGATCCTCTGGCATTCTTGTCTACAGAACTGTGAGATATTAAGGGGTGTTATTTTAAGCTGGCAAATTTTGATAATTTGTTATGGCAGCAATAGAAAACTAATTCAGGAAGTTTCAAAATATAGTCTCTAGCTATGAAGCGAAAACGTACTGCTAAAAGGAAGGAGAAGAGAATGTGTATTGGGAATAATCAGTGAACTCTACAACAGCCACTGCTTGCGAGATTGTGTCCTCAGGTTACTTATCTGTGGAGGTTTGACCTAACCAGAGGATTTATGGTTCCTTTGCTGTGATACAATATTATAGCTACATTAAGGATACAGTAAAGTCTATCTTTCTATGTCAGCTGCCCCGGGTAGAGTATCAGAGCAGTCATCTCACATTCTGTTTGTCCGTCAGGAAGCCTGCTCACTCTGGCCAACTTGATTCCCCTCCTCCTTTTGTTTCGAAACTCTACAAATCTGCTTCAGTGGAAAGGAATAAAGAAAATTGAGCAAAGATAAAAGTAACAGCATCGACATCAACTGTAATAGCCAATAGGATGCCTTTCCTTGAGCTGAGGGAGTTGGCTAAATTTTTATGGACTTAAGGTGCTACATTTCCAAAGATGAAGTAGAATTTAGGGTGATTTTCTAAATATGGAAGTGATTCAAATAAGCACAGTCTCCATTGCTGGTTGTTAGCACCTATGGAAACACCACTAGGTATAATAGTGGAAGAGGAGAGCAAAGCTTGAAGGAGAAGCAGGAGAGAAAGGAGAAAGAGAAAAGGCTATTTTAGGCTTTTAACCAATTCTTCTTTCACAAATACAAGGGAAAACAAATATATTTTACGTGCATACAGAAGAGTAGAATTGCAGCTTCCAAGAGGAAAAAATGGAATTTATATCAACTTCATCCTTTCTTTCCACTCCTCCCTCAAACCTTGACTACCATGTCCATCACTATTGGATTTGCACACACATGCACACACACACAAGGAGATTAAAATAAGAGTGTCCGAGTTTAGCTAATGGTACCCATACAAACATTGTTTTCATTTTCAGTACAGAATTCAATAAATTACACAAGATGCTCAACACTTTAGTATAACATAGGCTTTGTGATAGATAATCTTACCAACTGTAGGCTAATGTAAGTGCTCTGAGCACATTTAAGGTAGGTGAGGCTAAGCCATGATGGTCAGTAGGTTAGGTGCCTTGGGTGCATTTTTGAGTTAGGATATTTTCAACTTATGATGGTTTATCCAAATGTAACCCCATTTTAAGTCAAGGAATATCTATGTAGCAAATGTCCCATGAGAGCTGATCTAGGCTAATATTTGACTTCCAGGCATGCAAGTCATTGTTTATTTTCAGACTCGGGTTAAGTCTGCTCTCAAAGGCTGCAAGCTGAGGTATAATGGATTTCCAACATATGGTAACAAATGATTAAGTGATTGTGTCTAAGGTTACAACCTTCCCTACCACTAGCTTTTGATTTAACTTTCATTCCATTTAAGACCTTGTAAGATCTTAATTTCCTCCAATAAAAGTTTACTTAAGAAATAAAACTCATTAAATTCTGAGATGACTCATAAAAATTCAGGTCTACCTTTCCTTTCCATTTCCTTCTGAAATGCTAACTAAATTTCAAGTAATGCTATAAAGTAAAATTAAGCTTTTTTATTTCAAATATCTTGGTAGTTGACAGGTTTGGAGTTTGTTTGTTTTTTTCCTCCTCCAGAATCTGATGAAGCAGAAATTTCTTTAAAAAACATGGCCCTTGATAGTTTTAAGTTGAACTCATCATTTAAGAATCATGAAGTCTCAGGTTTAGGAGAGTTTAACATTTTATTATTTTTACAATCATTAAAAAAAATCACAAGTTACTTAGTTATAAGGTGGCAGAGCTAGAAAAGGTTTTTAAAAATTCACTCTCCAAGATTTTATTAGAATTGAGACTGGATATTTTCAGTAGAACCACTGAAGTCACCCACTGTGGGTTGAAAGGTGTGCCCCCAAAAGATGTGGAAGTCCTAACTCCCAGTGCCTGTGACTGTGGCCTCATTGGGAAATAGGGTCTTTGGAGGTGATTAAGTTAAGATGAGGTCTAGTGTGGGTGCTATCAAATGGCTATGTCCTTATAAAAAGGGGAAATTTGGGTCTAGCAACAGGCATACATACAAGGAAGACACAGGGAGAATGCTGTCTGTAAACAAAGAAATGCCTGAAACTACCAGAAACAGGTATGGAACAAATTTACCCTCACAGCCCTCAGGAGAAACCAACATTGCTGATCCCTTGATTTTGGTCTTCTACCCTCCAGAACCACGCGAGAATAAATGTCTATTGTTTAAGCCACCCAATTTATGGCACTTTGTTATAGCAGTCCTCAGAAACCACTGGAAAGCCCGAGTTAAAAACACCTATTTAACATGGGTGAAAGACACCTATGTTAAATAACAGGGAATCCAACTTACCTCAATGAGTATTTTCCTCTGATTAGTAAAAGTAGACATAAAAGGTAGAGAGAATTAAGAGGGCGTAAACTATAAAAAATGCTTAAAATAATATGTCCGTTGTTCCTAAGTTAATTCAGCAGTGTATACCGTTGATTTTACTTTTCTGAAACTGTGAAACTTATTCTAAAAAATTTGTATGGAAAAGAAGTAATCAAGCAATCATAGCCAGGGGAAATTCTGATAAAGAAGAGCCATGTAACAAATCACCACAAACAGAAAGGGTTAAAACACCACAAATTTACTACCTCATGAGTTTCTATAGGTCAGAAGGCAGCCAAAGGCATAACTGGGTTCTCAGTTCAGGGTGTCACAGGTTGAAGTCAAGGTGTTGACTTGGCTGCATTATCATCTGGAGCTTGGTGTCCTCTTCCAAGCTCCTTCAGGTTGTGCAGTTACGGCGCTGAGGCCTCCATTTTCTTACTGGTGTGGGCTAGGGGTTGCTCTGTGCAACAGAAGATTGCCCACCTTTGTCATGTTCCTCCCTTGATCTTCAAAACCAGCCTTCAAGAATGTTTTCTTGCTTTGAATAACTTTTTTCAGGAAGAGCCCAGTCCCAGTCCCTTTTAATTAGATCAGGTCCACCTAGGATAATCTCCTTTTTTATTTTTAAGATTTTATTTATTTATTTGAGGGAGAGAGAGAGAGAGAGAGAACACAAGCAAGGGGGAGAGGGAGAAGCAGGCACTCTGCTGAGCGATATGGGGCTTGATCCCCAGATCCCAGGATCATGACCTAAGCTGAAGGCAGCCACTTCCAGGGGCTCCTCTTTCTTAAGGTCACCATGCCATATAAGTAACCTTATCATGGGAGTGATACTCTATCATCTTCACAGGTTCCTCCCACAATCAAAGGCTGGGGGGTTTATACCAGAGTGGGGGTCATGGATCATCATCTTAGAATTGTACCTACTATAAAGCACAGAGTTATTAATGGCCACTCAGTTTAGGGCAGTGGAAATGCAGCCACACAATGAAATACTATGACGGTATAACATGTATAAAGACCTTCTGATATAGAAAGGCACATTATTAAATTAGAAAAAAACTTGTTAGAAGCCAAACAGTGTAGGGCTATGTTTATCTTTGTGTAAGAACTGAAAGTAATACAGGTTTAAGGTCAGAAGCCCAGCCAGGAACTCATTGTTTAGTCATTGGGACAATGATCAAAGCACACTTCCTGTTCTAAAGCAGCAGACAGTGTGGTAGGGATCAAAAACCAGATCCAAAACTGAATATTATTCAAATAAGAGAAATAGAATGGAAAAAGAAGCAAATTATTTTGTGGGTTTTAAAGAAGGAAGTGATTTCACCAAGTGCCTGCAAAGCCGGGTATTTTTAGTTGGCGATACCCACCTGTCTGCCAGATAGGGCAGTTTAGATCATTGTCTATTGATCTGTGTAATTCAAACTTTCACATTTAAAAAACTAGAAGAAGTATTACATTCCTCAAATCTCATTAGGTATCATTGGATCATTGATTTCCACATATTGATTCGAAGGCAATATACAGTTTCCATGATTTAAAAAAAATAATTTCTTATAAAGCATTAGCCTGTGTGAGTCAGAAGATTGGATATGAATTTCCTTCATTTTTGTTAAGATTGCAACACAAAGAAAGGTTGTTGGTAAAATATAAACTTGACGTGCTTATCAGATAATTAGACTATGCAAACTCTCCTTTTCTACTTTGTTTTTTTTTTTAAAGATTTATTTATTTATGTATGATAGACATAGAGAGAGAGAGAGAGGCAGAGACAAAGGAGGAGGGAGAAGCAGGCTCCATGCCGGGAGCCCGACGTGGGACTCGATCCCGGGACTCCAGGATCGCGCCCTGGGCCAAAGGCAGGCGCCAAACCGCTGAGCCACCCAGGGATCCCCTCCTTTTCTACTTTGGACTATCATTACCATTACGTGCATTTCTTCTTTAGTTATTTTAAAGTACCCGTATTCATTCTATTTTGAGAAATAGCAAAAAAAGTCCACTGGATTTTCTTTCATGTGGCTTGCTTCCACAATTTCCTTCAAATCTCTACCCAAATATCGTCTTCACAATGAGGGCTACTCTGAACCCCACACCACTACCCCAATTCCCTGTACCCTTACCTTACTCTTTTTCTATATGGCACTTACTTTGAGACTATTACACATATGAGCATATGTGTCTCCTGTGTATCTCCTCCATCAGAAAGTCACACTCCATAAACAGAGCGGGGACTTTGTCCTGTTCCTGGCTGTGTCTGGCACAACTAGAACAATGTTTGGCTTAATGGCACTCAAAAATACACATGTTGAATGAATCAATAGTCAATTTATTGAGGAATAAACTCTATTCACTCCCTTTAAATGAACTATGTTAACTCTTGCTCCCCGTCCTCCCCAGGAAAGTCTCTGGCAAATATTAAAAGCACACAAGCTTTGTTCTCTCTCCTTTTCCAGAAGTTGCCCCTATCTGGAAGTGACAAGATGGCCGTCATCAGACCACAGGGCCAAATGTCCAACGGGGATAAGGTGCCAAGTTGCCTTTACTGCAGTGTATAATAAAAACTAAGTATTTGGTCTTTGTTTCCAGTTTCCGGCACATAGCTCCTTGCAATTCACTGTCCTCATATGCTAACGAGATGACTCTTGGTAGGCCCCTACATAGCTTCAGGGTGAGCTTTTGTCCCCAGAAAAATCAACCACATACTTAGAGGGTTAGAACTCTCAGCCCCACTCCCTTACTTCTGAGGATCAGAAAGGGGCTAGAGATTGAGGCCAATCATCAATTGCCAGTGATTTAGTTAACTATGCCCATAATAAGGTGAGCTTTTCAGGTGGGTGACTCCATCAGGGTGCTGGGAAAGTGACGTGCCCAGAGAGGGCACGGCAGCTGTGCCTGATGCACCTCTTCCATTTGGCTTTTCTTAAGTCATCTTTTATAATAAACCGGTAATTGTGAGTAAAGTGCTTACCCGAGTTCTAGAAGTCATCCTACCACATTGTCATGCCTGAGAATGGAGTTGTGACGACCCTCAAATTTATAGTCAGCTGGGCCAAAGTGTAAGTAGCGTGGGTCCTCTATCTTGGGCTGGTATCTGACGTGAGGACAGTCTTGTGAGACTAAGCTTAACCTGTGGGGTCTGTGCTAAGTCTGGGTAGTTAGTGTCAGAAATGAGTTGAACTTCTAAACACCCACATATTGTTGGTGAATTAGAGTATTGGTTGGTGTGAGAAGACACACTATTTTGGTATTAGAAAAAGCCACACGTGCAGGCACTCCACTCACTGTGAGTGTTTTTTCTATTTTTTTTACATTTTATTTATTTATTTGAGAGAGAGAGAGAGAGAGAGAGAACATGAGTGGGGAGACCATGGCTGAGGAAGAGGGAGAGAATCTCTTCCTGCTGAGCGCAGAGCCCGATGTGGGACTCAATCTCCCGACCAACCCTGAGATCATGACCTGAGCCAAAATCAACTGATTCCTTTTATAAAAGGCTCTGAAGACAAGGAGGACGAGATTCTTTAATAGCAGTTTTATAGAGGGAAGAGAGGAAAATAATAATAACGGTTACCATAAAAGACCGCTCAATACAATCCACGCGTCCTAGAAGGCAATGTACGTACAGGGTCGAATGTGATATTGATAGAAACTCTGTGAGGTAGTGCTTTTTACTGCAATGTGTGGATTGGATATCTCATTTTATAGAGGTTCATTCATGAAAATGATGCAGGTTTCTGAAAGTCATATTGCTGATAGTAGTCAGAACTGGGGTATAGGACGGATGCCCACGCTGTACACCAAGATTGCCAATATAGGTCAGTGACACTTGCTGATCCATGAGTAAATTTTCACTCAGATGAAACAAGAAAATAAGAACAACATTGAGAGTTTTCCAGAAAATTAATTTAATTAATTTGAAGTTCTGTCCTTTATACAAGGTTGTGTCTTTCCAATAAATTTGGTCTTTATTTTGAGGTATGAAATGATGATGATAATAAATGGAGATATACGTTTATTTTTTTAAGTGTATTTACTTGGAAAGAGAAAAGACAGAACTTGTGTGAGTCTCTAATATGAAAAAAAAAGTCATTAAGATCCAAATGTCTAAGAAATAAAGCTCTACATCCTCTCTTGTTAGTGAGAATTATTTATATTTTACATAGACTCTCCAAACATGACTCCCTTACAAACATCTTAGTGTTCCTACTTGGCCAGCTCACACTTTCCCAACAAAAACCTCGTCACAATTAAATTATTGTCTTTTTAGCGCCTGCTTCAGGGGAGCTAAACTTTGCTGGAAAAAAAAAAAGACAAACATTTTACCTTTTTAAAAAAACTAATTTATTTTTGACATACAGAAAGCTGTACATAATGTCTACAACTTGAGGAGTTTGGAGATAAGTATACACCCCTGAAACCATCCCTACTACCATCCATGCCATAAATTTGTCCTTTATCTCCAAAAGTTTCTTCCTATTTTTAGTGTTATTATTACTATGGGATAAGGACTTTTTAACACAAGATCTACTCTCAGCATATTTTTAAGTATGCGTACAATATTGTTAACTATGGGCACTCTGCTATACAGTAGGTCTTTCGCTCACTCCCCACGGACACACACACACACTCAGAGACACACTATGTCTTCTTTATTGATTCATCCATAGATGGACATTTAGATTGCTTCAATATCTTGGCTATTGTGAATAATGCTGTAGAGAACATGGGAGTGCAAATATGTCTTGGAGATCCTGATTTAAATTTCTTTGGATATATATATACCCTGAAGAAGGACTGTTGGATTGTACGGCAGTTCCATTTTTAATGTTTTGAGGAACCTGCATACCATTTTCCATAGTGACTGCACCAATTGACATTCTCACAATGGCCTTCAAGGATTCCTTTATTCCACATCCTTGCCAACATTTGTTAGTTTGCTGTTTTTGTTTTGTTTTGTCAGCCATCCTGACCTGTGTGAGGTGATACCTTATTGTAATTTTGATTTGCATTTCCCTGAGATTAGCGATGTTGAACACCTTTTTATATCTATCTGTTGACTATTTGTATCTCTACTTTGCAGAAACGTACATTCCTTTGCCCATTTTTAATTGAGTTAATTTTTTTTTTACTATTGCTTTATGGGAGTGTCTCATATGCTTCAGATATATATATTTTTTAATATTTACTTATTTATTTTAGAGAGAGAGTGTGTGTGTACAAGTGGGAGGTAGGGGCAAGGGCAGAGCGAGAGGGAAAGTGGACTCCCTGATTAGCGTGGAGCCGAGCTCCGGGCTTCATGATCCTGAAATCACCACCTGAGCCAAAGCTGAGAGTATGAGGCTTAACCCACTGAGCCACCCAGGCACCGCAACATAAGCTTTGGATATTAACCCTTTATTGAATATACAGTTTAGAAACATTTATGCCATTTTATTAGTTGCATTTTTTATTTTGGTGGTTGCTTCCTCTGCTGTGCAGAAACTTTTTAATTTGACATTATCCCACTTGTTTATTTTTGCTTTATTTCCTGTGCTTTTAGTAGCATATTCAAAAAATCATTGCAACTTTACTGAATTCACTCATTAGTTGTTTTTTTGGGGAAGTCTTTAGGGTTTTGACATATAAGATGAAGTTCTCTGCAGAGACACCTTTACTTCTTCCGTTCTTATCTGAATGCCTTTTATTTCCTTTTCTTCCCTCAGCGCTCTGGGTAGGACTTCCAGGATTATGCTGAATAGAACTGGCAAGACTGGGCATCCTGGTCTTATTCTAGATCTTAGAGAAAAAGCTGTCATTTACTCAATATTAGCTGTGGGTTTTCCATATATGGTCTTTATTGTTTTGATGTAAGTTCCTTCTATACTTAACTGGTTAAGAGTTTTTATCATGAAAAAGTGTGAATTTCAAGTGCTTTTTGTACAGTAACTGTGATGATCATGTGCTTTTTATCCTTCATTCTGTTAATGTGGTGTAGCACATGGACTGATTTATGTGTGTGGAACCATTCTTGCATCCCAGGGATAAATTCCACTTGGTCATGATGTATGATCCTTTTAATGTGCTGCTGAATTTGGTTTGCTAGTATTTTGTTAAACTTTTGCATCTATGCTCGTCTGGGTTATTGACTTATAGTTTTCTTGTGCTGTCTTTGTCTACCTTTGGTATCAGGATAATGCCGGCCTCGAAAACTGAGTTTCCTCTTCTACTTTTTAAGAAGAGTTTGAGAAGAATTGGTATTTGTTAGGATTTACCTGTGACATCATTTGACTCTGCTTTTGGGGGGGAGGTTTTTTGATTACTGATTCGATCTCCTTATTATTGGTCTGTTCAGGCTCTCTATTTCTTCTTGATACAGTCTTGGTAGGTTGTATGTTCTTGGGAATTTATCTCTTTCTTCTAGAATTTCTAATTTGTTGGCATATAATTGTTCCTAACAGTCCCTTATGATCTTTTTCATTTTTGTGGCATCGATTGTAACATTTCACCTTAAATTCATGTTCACAAAAAAAAATAGACCCCAAATATGGCTTCGTAGCCCTAACACATTCTCTTTTTATCTCTTTGCGTGACCATTTTATAGCTTTAGCTGTTTCCTCAAACATCTCACACCCTTCCTCCAGTCATAAGAAATGATTCTGCCTATGGAGTGCCTGGGTGGCTCAGTGGGTAAAACATCTGGCTTCAGCTCATGTCATGATCTTAAGGTCCTGGAATCAAGCTGTGTGTTGGGTTCCCTCTCATGGGGAAACTGCTTCTCCCTCCTCCCTGCTTGTGCTCTCTCTTGCTATCTCTCTTTCTCTCAAATAAATAAATAAATAAATAATATCTTTTAAAAAAAGATTTATTTATTTATTTATTTATTTATTTATTTATTTATTTATTCATGACAGACACACACACACACACAGAGGCAGAGACACAGGCAGAGGGAGAAGCAGGCTCCATGCAGGGAGCCCGATGTGGGACTCGATCCCGGGACTCCAGGATCATGCCCTGAGCCAAAGGCGACCCGACCGCTGAGCCACCCAGGTGTCCCAATAACATCTTTAAAATAAAAAATAGTTCTACTTCATACTTCATAAAAAACATAATAAAAAAACAATCAGAAAGGAACTCCCTATTCTCTATGTCTTACCACCTTATCTGTTCTGCTTCATACCCTTTCCTTCCCTTCTATACCAATGTGTGAGGTGTCCCTGCTGTAACCTACGACTACTGCTTTCACATGTGCTCTGGATAGTCTCTTCTTTTCAGGAATTCAAGTCTTTAAGTTAATTCCTTTCTCCTGTATTATCAGTGCTTGTTTTAACTGCAGCATTACCATTGGCATTCAAACATGCCGTAACTTCACCAGTCTTAAAAGAATCCTTGTTTGAGGTCATGCCCCATTTCAACTATATCTTCATCTTGTTGCTTCCTTTTCTACAACAAAATTTCAAAAGTCATCCATTTAGATACTCTTTCTCCACTTTCATCTTTCACTGAATTTATGTTAATTGGATTTCCATGACTACTACTCTACTAAAAACTGTTTATCATATTGTCTCTAATAACCAAAATTTTGCCAAAGTTAGTGGCCCTCCTTTCTTACTTTATTTTACTAGATTTCAATAACGTTTGATATAGATGAATCCTTCCTCTTGAAACATTTTTCTCTTTTGACTTCTATGGTACTAAATTTTGTTGCCTTTCTTTTTCCCTAAGTAATTACTTGCACTTCTCTTTTGTTGTCTTCAACACCTTTGCACAACCTTTAAACATTGGTGTGGCATATATTTTGTTTGTGGAAGCTTGCTTGGTTGCTTTTTTTTTTTTTTTAATCTCTACTCTTAGATGATTTCATCCAGTTTTATGGCTTTAAATTCATCCTCTTTGTTAGCGAATCCTGAGTCTGTTATTTTCACCTCCATTTCTTCTATGAAATCTAGGCTCAAGGACCAACTCTCTGTACCTTATTCATTTGGATATTTAATAAAGTATCTCACTTATTAAGTGCTCAAAGTAAAGGTCTTGATCTTCTATCCCAACTTATTTGTTCCCAGTATTTCCCATCTGAGTGAATGTCATTACCATTTAGTATCTCAACCCCAAAACATAAGAGTCCATCTTTGTTCCTTTCTTTCCTTCACTTCTGATGAATATCTTAAAGTTCTATAGATTCTTCATTAAAAATGTCCTAAAATCGTCCACTCTTTTCTGTCTCCAATACTACTATTTTGTCTCGTGTTGACAACTAAAATGGCTTCTTAACTGATTTCAGTGTTTCCATTCTGTTCCCCTCCTCCCAACCTGTGCTTCTGCTAAACCAATCTCTATATAGTATGCACAAAACCTTTGCAATCACATTCTATCTCTCATCTCCTTAAAAATCTCCAGTGACACACAATTACTCTTATAATAAAATCTACACTCTTAGTTTATAAAGCCCTACATGATCCAATCCCTGCTAACTCTCTGATCTTATCTCATTTTATGCTCCTCTCTACTTACTCTCCAGGACCTTGGGCTAGCTATTTTCTCTGTCTGTAATGCTTTTTCTAAATATTTGGATGGTTGGCTTCTCCTTAATACTCAGTCTTAGTTTAAATATCTCCTCAGAAAAATGTTTTCTGATTATTCAATTTGAAATAACTGCATATCACATCACACTCCTATTTTCATCCTAGAGCACTTGTCTCTTCTTCATTTTGCCCTGTTTATTTGTTTATTTTCTGTGTCTCCAGGGGCATGTAAACTCCATAAAAAGATGAATCATATCTATTTATCACAGTGTTTAGAAAAGAACTTGGAAAATGGTATACTCAATAAATGCTCATTGGCTAAATAAATAAATGACTAGATAAATTATTATCCCTTATATGTATTTTAGAAAAAAAGATTGAGAGCTTCTTGAAATAGATAGAAGGATAGTTTAGATTGATTAAAAGATAACATTATGCTTTTTAAATGAAATTCATTACTTTTAGGTACCTAATTTAGGTTTAAAAAAAAAAAAAGAATCTCATAAAAAGCCCTCTAAAGAAACAGCTTTAAAGAGCAGAAGACAATGAATTGCAATTATACTATTGATTTACTTTTATGCAGATAAATGCTTCTAATGAGCTTTAAGTAATTCTTTTAAATTAGATAAATATTTCCCCAATGCAATTCTTTTTCATACTCTTCTTTGGCTTTGAAACTTGATTTTTTTTATCCTTGAAATTTATGAGGTAAATTTTACCCTAGTCTATGACTGAATAATTATACATTTTAAATTAGTAGAGTCTGAAATAATATGACTCATGCAGTGAAACTGAAATTTTAAAATACTGAGTATATAAAAGCTGTTCTCTGAGTGTCTTAGCTTGTTTTTCAACGTGTTTCTGTTAAGATTTTCAATGTATTAATATTAGAATGATAAAAATAGATTTTTAAAATGTGAACACCGTTGATCTTGAAAGACAGCAAATCTTTAAGATCAGGTCATGAATATCTACCACTATATTTTGTTACCAGCCTGGCATTCTTGTAGCTCATAATCTGATGGTGACACTGACTTTCTGGTCTTTCGAAAAGATTAATTAAAATCCCCTTAGAGTGTCTTCCTTTCTGATTTCCTTCTGCAAATATGTACCGATCATCAATTATGTGCCAGGCACTAGGTTTGGTACTATATATCAATGATGAACTATACAGAGAGCTTGAGCTTAAAGAACATGTACTGTAGTTGAGATAGGAGACTGGTATGATGAAAGGCATAAAAGACCTAAATAAAAGTGCTGTGTAAATAGGGGCTTCTAATTCTGAGGGAGAGGGAAGGCACTGAGGTCAACTTAGAAGAAATGACACCAATTTGGAGACTTTAAGGCTGTCAAATAAATGTGTGCCAGGTAATATGGGAAAGGAAGAATCTTTTTGACAAGTAGTTCAAAGTTCAAAGGCTTAGAAGTCAGAGTGGGAGTAATAGAACATAGAGGATTGGGAAACTCAAGGCAATTTATCACGGCTACAGTTTAAGATATGAGTGGGGTGCTGGCAAAAGATGGGTTGGCAGATATGAGCAGAGGTCAAATCATCAAGAACTTAAGATTTGGCTGATTATAGATTCAGTAAAATCCAGGACTATGTGGATGGAACTAGAGGGTGTTATGTTAAGTGAAATAAGTCAGTCAGAGAAAGACAAATACCATATGATTTCACTCATGGAATTTAAGAGACAAAACAGATGAACATAGGGGAAGGGAAGGAGAAATAAGATGAAAGAGAGAGGGAGGGAAATAATAAGACTCTTAACACTAGGGAATAAACAGGCTTGCTGGAGGGGAGGGAGCTGGAGGGATGGGGTAACTGTGTGACGGGCATTAAGGAGAGCTTTTGATATAATGAGCACTGGGTGTTGTATGCACCTGAAGAATCACTTAATTGTACCTCTGAAACTAATAATACAGTATATATTAATTGAATTGAACTTAAATTAAAAAAAAAAACTGGGGACTAAGGTTTCAATCCATCTCTTGGCTGTGATTTTTTATTTTTATTTTTTGCAACTTATGTAAGAGCTGATTCATTTTCATCAACTTTGTAATGTTAATAATACAGTAGAGGCTTTCTTAAAAAGTTAATCATAAAAAATGGTGTATACAAATCTTAAGCCTTTAATGAAAACTTAAATAAATAACTCATTTGCCAGTAGTTTGTTGAAGAGTGAAAAACATTTCTTTTAGTATAAGTCTGTTGATGATGGGGCTTTGGTGTGGTCTTGTGTAAACCACATCATTATGTTTCTTCTATGATTTTCTTTCATGTAGTTTCTTTGAAATGAGTGAGAACTTAATACCTGAAGAAATCTGTCTGCACAATCTTTCTCAATTTTTATTGTTCCCAGTGCTTTACTGAGATTGTACAACCATAGTTTAATAGAAGTCCTTTTTACTGACTCATCTGCATTTGGCTTCCAAAATATTCTATTTAATGTTTATAGAAAATATAGAAAACAACTTTCTTTCTTTAGGAATTTCTATATTTTTGGTTCACAAGTCATTTAAATAACATAATTTCAAAATAATGGCAACTAATCTTAAAAATGTCAGGATCCAACTCAATTGATTCTTAGTAGCACAGGACTCAAACTTTGGACAAAGAAATGAGCACTCTGAGAGAGTGCCAGGTGCATAGTAAATGGTTAAGATGTTATATTATTTCCACTTCATATTTAGTATAATTTATCCCTTACTAGGAATAAATTATCCCCTACATAACTTTTCTTTGGTATATGTTTCCAGGCCAATGCTAGGCCATATCCTGCCTCCTTGGGAATTAGGGATAGCACTCCATCAGAGTGGGTGAAGTCCTTCAAGGCCATGGTTTATGAGAGGAGAATGCTTTTGTGTGAAATAGGAAAATATGTTATTTATTCCAGAAGCCTGGCCTGGCACCTGCCCTGTAGGCAGAATGTCGGTCCCCTCTTGTCCTCTGAACTGGATGCCCTTGTGTAGTTAAAAATGGCAAAATCCTACACTGCAGGTCTAGATCATAGCCCCAGTCTTGCTGAAACAAATGTATTCATTTTCCAGGGTGTGCAAGATTTGTGAGCTGAGCTGCAGAGTTAAGGATGATCTGGCCTTTTCTCGTGCCATGAAAAGAAATCTTTGCTCCCGTTAAGTGATCAAATTTACTCTTCCATTTTCATATCTGTGTAACTAGTTCATGTATTTCCATCAGTATATTTACTGAAAGTTCATGTTGCGGAAGGAGGCTTTTTTATACTTCTGCCTTGAATGAAAACTATGAGGATTGAGTGTTGATGAGGGAAGACTTTACAGCTAACAAAAAAGTGCATCCACAAAGGATGATGATGCTCCTTCAAACAGGATTACAGAAGAAAAGAAAAATGTGGATTAGATATCAGTTTTTTTTTATATATATTTCTCTTACTTGGATAGAAAATTGAATAGTTTATCTATTGCATGAGTTTACATATAAATCAAGAGAATTTGTTTTTGTATGCAGGGAACACCATCCTTTGGTCCCTTAAATGTTGTAGATTTTGCAAGGCAAACGATGTGTAATTTCACGTATCTTAAACTTGAGGATTCACCCATTCTCTTTCTTAGATTTTCTGCAAGTATTCGGTTTAGACTTATAAAATACTGAGTGAGGTATTTCATCATTTGAAAATGACATGCACGTGAAATGCTGGGTTAGTTGAATTCATACTTGAGATTAAAAGATTCCCCCCAATACTTGGGTATAAACAAATGTCTTCATTGGAAGGCATGCCTCTCTTCCATGGGCCTTTCTTTTGATAAATACATTTTGATTCATAATGGGTTCTATTCACTGGGACTTATTCATAGCAAGGACATATGAAGGACAGGCAGCTGCTTGCTCTGCAAAATTTTTCAGGAACTTGAAGACCTGGCAAAAGGTTCTACAAACCCTGGTAAAGGGAAGTATTGATTCTAAAGGGGCTGCTTTGCCCCATAACTATGGGAAGACTTTTGATTACATCAGACAAGGCCATGAGTGAAGGTGAAAATAACATGGGATTTACTTTCTGCAGGATTGCTAAAAGAACTGAAGCAATCAGTAAAAACTAAAAGAAAAAAATCTATAAACACATATATACATATTAATATACATATTTAAAATCCAAATATTTCTGGATTTAAAAGAAAATATTTATTTTAATTTTTAAAGTGTCAATAAAATAAATCTCTATAAACCTCTTTTTCCCTCTTTTTCCAGTTTTTCCCTTGTCTTGTTTCCAATTTTATCTTTTCTCAATTTCTCATATTTCCAATTGTATTCTTTCACAAAATGTTTTCTAATCTACTAATCCAAAAGTGGTACTATCTTGATTTCTAAACGTTCTCTCTTAATTTTTTAAATTTAAATTCAATTTAGCCAACATATAGCACATAATTAGTTTCAGATGTAGTGTTCAATGATTTGTCAGTTAATACCCAGGGCTCATATCATATCACTAGCTCTCCTTAATGTCCATCAACCAATTACTCATCCCCCCACTCAACTCCCCTCCAGCATCCCCTCGGTTTGTTCCCCAGTGTTAAGAGTCTTTTATGGTTTGTGTCCTTCTCTGATTTCTTTCCATTCAGGTTTCCCTCCCTTCCCCTATGATCCTCCGTGCTGTTTGTTATGTTCCATTCAGGTCAATGTAAATGGTAACTATTCTCTTAAGCTACTTATATTTTCTAGCTTCATTGGGTTAACTTGTGTTTATAGGTCTTAGCATTCTCTATGTTTCAAGAGTCTTGAAGGCAGGACCAGGGTCTCACAAAGACGTTGCCTTTGGTGAATGTTCCTCAAAATTCAGAATATAAACGAAAAAAATGAATACCCCTGTTGTGGAACATGATTAGTTAGCATTTTAGATGCCAGCTCCTGAGTGCTAAGAAGGTAAAATGCTCAGGGCAAGTGTGTCATATCTGACATGAAATTTTAGAAAACCTTAAAAGTGTCGTTTCAAAAAAAAAAAAAAAAAGGTACCATGATAAATAGAACATAAGGTTTGTGTTTTAACAAAACATGATGACAAGTGAAACTCTTTAAGTTCAATGTCAGTGTGAAATTATAGAACTTGGGATGGAACTATTAAACTAGTTCTTTGTTAAGAGTTTTAAAGTATTCTAGCCCCTGGGAGGAGGTAAAAAGTTGGTGGACTGTAGGGTGGAATGTAGAAATGTATCCTAGGCACATGGGAATCAGTTCTAATTGCAGTGTACTGAAAGGAAGGGTTGACTATAAATTTATTAATCCTCTTGTACAAGGAGTATATTTCATTAAAAATGAATAGGAGACAAGTACCTATACCAGTTTGATCATTTATGGTCAAGAATAATTTCATTTCTCATGTGATTAAAATATTTCAGTTCAGTTACTTATATATTACCATTGCTGGTCAGATAACTTTTATTGGAGATTTAAAGGATTCTCACTTGCCAGTCTCATGTTAATAGCTCAACTGTCCTGTCCAGGAGACCAATAAGTGGTAGTAAGGTCTAAAGGAGTTGCATTTTAATGAAGGCTACTTAATTGCAAAAGCAGAAATAAACTAGTGAAAAAAGGAAGAGGAATTGCTTGTTAGCTATATATAGATGTGTTTCATAGAACACATGACAGAAAGTGCAATTTAGACTCCAACAGGATGGAAATATGAATTGGCAGGCTCCAAAGCAGCCACTGTCTTTTTTTTCAAGTTTTTATTTTAATTCCAGTTAGTTAACATACAGTGCGATACTAGGAGTAGCCACTGTCTTGACCTTTTTGTTGAATTCGTGGGCTCTTATCTTGGCTTCTCCTTTCATGTCTGTTTGATTTTTCACTTTCTGGTTCTCTGGGGGATATAATGGAAGATCATTTCCTTACAGCTGCCAAATTTAGCTGTTCTCAATTTAACTAACTAGCAGAAACCAGCATCTATCTCTCATTAAAACAAACTTCTGGGACAGATAATGTTAATGGTCCAGCTTAGTGCACACCTTGTCCAATAAAATATGGTCAAGGAGTGTCAGTTACTGCAAATTTGGCTGTCAAGACTTGTTCCTTTGGAGAGAAGCGGAGTTCTTAGTGAAGTGGATAATTCACATGTCGAAAAGACACTCTAACAAATATTTTCTACTCCTATTCACCTTCTGATGAGGGCACCATCAAATAAGACGAACAATTTTCAAGTGGGACAATGGAGCAGGAAGTTTGCTGTCACTGTAAACTAGTACTGAATGTATAATACTTCGAAATGTATGAGGAGAGTGTAATGCTTCCTGCCTGTCTCTACAGTCACCACAGAAATTTGATAAAATATGCCCCAGCTTGCAAAAATCTACCAGCCTCACTGGCCTCCTTCACTCAGGTGGAAACCGCTCCAAAGGAAGATTATCAGAGATGCAGAGACACAGGCACATGCGGGGGAAATGCCATTCGATGATGGGGGCAGAGGTTGATGTGCTGAAGCTGCAACTGGCCAAAGAATGACAAAGATTGCTGGCAAACCAACAAAAGCTAGAAAAATGCAAAGAAAGATTCTTTTCCCCAGGTTTCAAAGAGAGCATGGCCTTGCCAACACCTTGATTGTGGACCTCTAGACTCCAGAATTGTGAGGCGTAAATTTGTGTTGTTCTAAGCCCCCTAGTTTGTGGTAGTTTGTTACATCAGCCCTGGCAAACATACAATATGTTATAGGAAAGTCTGTAATTGCAGACTCATTGTTGACTCTGTGTAATCATTTGTTAGATGTATGTCTGGAAGGATAGCTTTGGACGTACCACTTCTCATAGTAGAACGAGTTCCCCACTTTTGATATAAATCTAGGGGAACTGGATGAGAAAATAAGTTGGGAGATCTTGAAGGGAGTGAAAGAGGACAGGAAGATAGTAAGAGGTTGAGGCAATTACAGATGGGGGTGGGGAGAAAGCCAGCAAGAGAGTGCTGGGGGCCATTTTAGTGAGAAAGTGCCTAATACAGTTGGTATTAATTATTTGGGGATTCTGTGTTTATGAATTTGCCTACTTGATAAAACTTATTTGTAAGCTCCAAATCAATACTTGTGGTGCTTTTGCAGTTATTCCCAGACATGCCAGGGTAGCAGAAAATTTGAATCATCGGACTAGCTCATTCCCAGCTGAGGTCGATGAGCAAGAAGATGCTCAGCTGCCTTGTTTCAGTTCTCATACTGTACACAAGTGGGGTTTTTGTGCTGTATATTTAGTGCCACATTCTTTGCAATTTTGTTGGTAATTTTGCTGTTTAAAATGGGCCCCGAGCATAGTGCTGAAGTGCTGTCTGGTGTTCCTAAGTGCAAAAAGGCTGTGATAATGCCTTGTGGAAAAAATACATGTGCTAGATAAGCTTTCAGGCAGGAGTCATAGAGTTGTTAGTTGTGAGCTCCATGCTAATGAATCGGCAATGTAGTATTTTAAAAAAAGGTGACTTTCGACACAACACACATAATAAAGTATTAATTGGTTGATGAAAATGTTAGACTCATTTTCAAAGGCTAACCTAGGACCAAACGAAGACTCCTAGGACCCTACCCCTGTTTTCCCCTAAAAACAGCGGTCCAGCATTTGCCAACTCAGTGTTTGCAGAGACTTTGTAGAATACAACTAACTCCTGCGGATAACGAGAACCAACTGCATATGATTTAAATTTGTTTGCCCTGTAGAGTGATGGAATAACCTCTGTACTGTGACTCACAAAACTTCAGTGAACATTCAATGACAGACTTGTCTCTACGGTTATTTCTGTGCCACTGGGTGGAAGAGGAGGGTGGGGACAAGTCAGAGGCTTAGATTTTGGCAGGTGGCAGCGCTAAGGTAAAGGGATGGGCTCAAGAAAAGAGGTAGAGAATTAAGGAGAGCAGAAATTCTGAGCTGGAGGTTGACCATGTAAGGCTTCCAGAAGTTCACAGATATTTTGAAGAGCATATGGTCTTTGGCAAGATGTCTAATGGGAATTTGAAATATTTGTTGTTAGATGTTAATTAGCTGACATTTGGAGTAGCATTGATCTTATTCCGTGTAGCTGGGCTCTTAACCACTGTGAAACTGGTTCAAGTTGTAAGATAGATTTACCCTGAAAATTTAGCACAGGCATTAATTATGCCAAAAAACTTTTTAACCCGCATTACTATGATTTGGGCGGTAGCATTTTAGCATTGTCACAACATGTACCATGCTGTAAACTACTTCTTGTGCATAGGCTTGATTCTTTATTTAAATCATAAATAACTTAAGGCAAGGACCATGACAATTCATCATTTTATTTCCATTACCTAGTCCACTGGTGAACATAAAGAAGGAACTCAATTAAATAAAACCTTATTTCTTTATTTTTTTGCATCAGATTCTTCTTCAAATAATTCTTTAAGAATGTATTTATTGCTATGAAGGGAATAAACATAGTAATTACGAGTCAGGAAGACATGGATTTGAACCTTAATTTATGTGACCTCAGACAGATTACTTAAATCTCAGAGTCTCAGTTTCCTCATCTATAAAATATGGACAACACTATCTTTTAAAGTTGTATTAAATACAACTTGTGCCTTGATGCTCCTTGCGTAGTGTCCAGCACAAAATAGCATATTCCCCAATAAATAATGACAGTAGTGGTAATGTTATTTGCACAAACATGTAAGAAGAGAGGATTAGTTAGGCTTGTGGTATACTCTGCACATAGAGCAAGCCTTATGGAGACTATAAATCCTATAGACTATAAATAGTCCTATAGACTATAGACTATAAATCTATAACCTAAGGTATCCTTGGGATCCTTTGTGTGGTTGTCCTCAATAACTACTTCTTTGTCCCTAAAAAGAGCCTCTTCACCTTGATACCCCAGACCAGATTGTTGACTCTTAGGCTTCCATGAAGTTTTCATTATTGCTGAGAGCCCCGTCAATCCATACAAGATATGGCAAGGAGAGAGACTGCAGCAACATTTCTATTTTTTTTATAATAAATTTATTTTTTATTGGTGTTCAATTTACCAACATACAGAATAACACCCAGTGCTCATCCCGTCAAGTGCCCCCCGCCCAGTGCCCGTCACCCATTCACCCCCACCCCCCCTAGTTCGTTTCCCAGAGTTAGGAGTCTTTATGTTCTGTCTCCCTTTCTGATATTTCCCACACATTTCTTCTCCCTTCCCTTCTATTCCCTTTCACTATTATTCATATTCCCCAAATGAGTGAGACCATATAATGTTTGTCCTTTTCCAATTGACTTATTTCACTCAGTATAATACCCTCCAGTTCCATCCACATTGAAGCAAATGGTGGGTATTTGTCGTCTCTAATGGCTGAGGAATATTCCAGTGTATACATAGACCACATCTTCTTTATCCATCATCTTTCGATGGACACCCAGGCTCCTTCCACAGTTTGGCTATTGTGGACATTGCTGCTAGAAACATCGGGGTGCAGGTGTCCTGGCGTTTCACTGCATCTCTATCTTTGGGGTAAATCCCCAGCAGTGCAATTGCTGGGTCGTAGGGCAGGTCTATTTTTAACTCTTTGAGGAACCTCCACACAGTTTTCCAGAGTGGCTGCACCAGTTCACATTCCCACCAACAGTGCAAGAGGGTTCCCCTTTCTCCGCATCCTCTCCAACATTTGTGGTTTCCTGCCTTGTTAATTTTCCCCATTCTCACTGGTGTGAGGTGGGATCTCATTGTGGTTTTGATGTGTATTTCCCTGATGGCAAGTGATGCGGAGCATGTTCTCATGTGCATGTTGGCCATGTCTATGTCTTCCTCTGTGAGATTTCTGTTCATGTCTTTTGCCCATTTCATGATTGGATTGTTTGTTTCTTTGGTGTTGAGTTTAATAAGTTCTTGATAGATCTTGCATACTAGCCCTTTATCTGATATGTCATTTGCAAATATCTTCTCCCATTCTGTAGGTTGTCTTTTAGTTTTGTTGACTGTATCCTTTGCTGTGCAGAAGCTTCTTATCTTGATGAAGTCCCAAAAGTTCATTTTTGCTTTTGTTTCTTTTGCCTTCGTGGATGTATCTTGCAAGAAGTTACTGTGGCCGAGTTCAAAAAGGATGTTGCCTGTGTTCTCCTCTAGGATTTTTTTTTTCCTCCTCTAGGATTTTGATGGAATCTTGTCTCACATTTAGATCTTTCATCCATTTTGAGTTTATCTTTGTGTATAGTGCAAGAGAGTGGTCTAGTTTCATTCTTCTGCATGTGGATGTCCAATTTTCCCAGCACCATTTATTGAAGAGACTGTCTTTCTTCCAATGTATTGTCTTTCCTCCTTTATCAAATATTAGTTGACCATAAAGTTGAGGGTCCACTTCTGGGTTCTCTATTCTGTTCCATTGATCTATGTGTCTGTTTTTGTGCCAGGACCACACTGTCTTGATGACCACAGCTTTGTAGTACAACCTGAAATCTGGCATTGTGATGCCTCCAGATATGGTTTTATTTTTTAAAATTCCCCTGGCTATTCAGGGTCTTTTCTGATTCTCACAAATCTTAAAATAATTTGTTCTAACTCTCTGAAGAAAGTCCATGGTATTTTGATAGGGATTGCATTAAACGTGTAAATTGCCCTGGGTAACATTGACACTTTCACAATATTAATTCTTCCAATCCATGAGCATGGAATATTTTTCCATCTCTTTGTGTCTTCCTCAATTTCTTTCAGAAGTGTTCTATAGTTTTTAGGGTATAGATCTTTAACCTCTTTGGTTAGGTTTATTCCTAGGTATCTTACGTTTTGGGTGCAATTGTAAATGGGATTGACTCCTTAATTTCTCTTTCTTCAGTCTCATTGTTAGTGTATAGAAATGCCACTGATTTCTGGGCATTGATTTTGTATCCTGCCATGCTGCGAAATTGCTGTATGAGTTCTAGCAATCTTGGGGTGGAGGCTTTTGGGTTTTCCATGTAGAGTATCATGTCATCGGTGAAGAGAGAGAGTTTGACTTCTTCTTTGCCAATTTGAATGCCTTTAATGTCTTTTTGTTGTCTGATTGCTGAGGCGAGGACTTCCAGTACTGTGTTGAATAGCAGTGGTGAGAGTGGACATCCTTGTCTTGTTCCTGATCTTAGGGGAAAGGCTCCCAGTGCTTCCCCATTGAGAATGATATTTGTGCAGCAACGGTTCTATTAGAAGGTCATGGCTACTATAGAATTCCCATAGTTGCAAGATTTGACTAAGGTGAGCTTCAGTTCAAGTGGCATTTTTTCATTCATTCATCTACCTAAGAAATATTTTTTAAGCATGCCTACCTTTGTCAATCACCATTTGAAATACAGCAGTGCATGAGCTGACGAGATTGCTGTACGCATGGAGCTTCCATTCCAATTGACAAGTCTGAAAATAAAACATATAGACAAGATAATAAGGTAATAGAGTTGGGTAGAGACAGGTGTGGCGAGGATCAGAGAAGGCC
This sequence comes from Vulpes lagopus, assembly GCF_018345385.1. Taxonomy (NCBI): domain Eukaryota; kingdom Metazoa; phylum Chordata; class Mammalia; order Carnivora; family Canidae; genus Vulpes; species Vulpes lagopus. The sequence continues at coordinate 161,354,544 of NC_054826.1, forward strand.
TCTCAGAGGAAATGAGTTTGACCTTGAACAAGAAAATGAGAAGAAGGCAGTCACAGGGAGACCTGCACGCAAGAGCAATTCAGGCAGAGGGATCAACAGGGGCAAACGCCTTGGAGGAGGATTGATTTGGTACAAGAGACGAAGTAAAGGCCAGTGTAACTAGAGTATAGTGAGCAAGGGAGACAGTGTAGGAGTTTAATTCAAAGAAATAGCAGGAGTTTAGGATATTCTAGGCTACGAAAATGAGTTTTGTTTTACTCTAATTGCAATAGGAAGGCATTGAGGGAAAGTGAAGAGATAGGACATAAAAACTGTAGTTTTGTTTTACTCTAATTGTAATAGGAAACCATTGAAAAAAAAAAGTGAAGACATGGGACATAAAAACTCCATTTGGTTTGTTTTGTGGAGAATGGTGTTGGAGGAGGTCATCCAGAGGAGGTGACTACTGGTTGACCTTTAAACTGGATCTGGGCAATGAGAGGCTTCCCAGGGTGTACTGGTCTTTGGAATGTCCTTCTGGCCACCATTTGTCCACTTGTCCTCACAGGACCCTAACCCTGTTTTCTCCTAGGAACGGTGGTTCAGTATTTGCTAATTCAGTTTTTGTGATGCTTTGTCCTTGGAATGTAGTTTCTGGCCACCATTCCCACAGCTGGAGCCATTTTAAAAACACAACCTTGAGAGAGCAATGTGCTGTTGAGATTGTCTGGATGGTATATGTGACTGAACCCAGGTAAAGCTTCTATAAAAACTTTAAAAATTCTTGCAGGTGGAGATCTGCTCATCCTGAGGCTACCCAAGTCAGACCTCCTAAATTCCCTTTGTTAAGAGCAAAAGGGAAAAATTCAACCAAGTAATTGTAAAGATCAAATTGACTTTTTTAGCAATTCGTGAATCTGCTGGCATCCCATCCAGCAAGTAGAGAAATGTTCCAAGACATTGCACAGGAGTGGAAGGTTTTTGTGGGAAGGGAGGTGGGGGCGAGGGGGGGGGGTGGGCCAAGGAGTTTATTAGCAAAAGAAAACAAGGGATTATTTCGGAGGAGGACAACGTCTTTGGGAAAAGAGAAAGTCAGGGCTCTTATTGCAGATTACCTCACTAATGCTAATTAGGAAATTTCAGATTGACTGTTAAAAATTCACATTCCTGAGAGAGGTGGAAACTGTGATTAACTGAACTTGATTTGCTGTCATGGGGAAGCAAATCACTCCATTTTGGGCTTGTTTCTTCTTTTTCCTTCCTTCCTTCCTTCCTTCCTTCCTTCCTTCCATCCTTCCTCCCTCCCTCCCTCCTTCCCTTTTTCTTCTTTCTTTCTTTCTTTCTTTCTTTCTTTCTTTCTCTTTCTTTCTTTCTTTCTTTCTTTCTTTCTTTCTTTCTTTCTTCTTTCTTTCTTTCTTTCTTTTTCTTTCTTTATTTTTTCTTTCTTTCTTTCTTTCTTTCTTTCTTCTTCTTTCTTTCTGTTTTTTTAGCAGATTTTTTATTTTGTTTTTAAGAAAGACAGACTGCCACATACAGCACCTCATTTAGCTGTGTCTAGAGTCTTGGAAGCTTGAGTACTCTACATTGTACTACAAATGGTCCTTAAGAGCTTGTTTGGAGATTTTAGTATGAGAGCACAGCTACTCCTATACTCTTGACAGAAGAATTGTCCTCTCCTGTTGGGGAAGGTCATCGTCTGAGCACAGAGCTTCTGGAGGGACACACACATGGAGCCATGATGGAGGAAGGCTCGCCTAGCCAGCCAGATCGCTCAAATCAATGGAGTAACAGATGTAGCAGCCAGATTGCCCTTGCATCCTTGTTGTTTCATTTTTAACAACCTATTTATTAAGCCTTACACCTACCAATCTGGAATGGTCTGCTCTTTCTTGGGTCTCTCTTTGTCCTGTGTATACAGGGGCTAGTTTGTGAATGAACAAATGGACTATGAGGATAAGAGTGGTGGAAAATCTGAGAGAAATCAGTGGAAGTTATGGAGATGTCCAGGACACAGATGATAGTGACTTGAACTAGACTCATAACAGTGGGAATGGTAGGAGGCAGTTGGATGTTATATTTATATATATTAAGATTTATTTATTTTTTTGAGAGAGAGAGAGAGAGAGAGAGGAGGGGAGGGGCACAGAAAGAAGGAGAGAAAATCTTAAGCAGACTCTGCTGAGCTGGGAGTCTGATGTCAGGCTCCATCTTAAAACCCTGAGATCACAACCTGAGCTGAAACCAAGAGTTGGATGCTTAAATAACTGCACCACCTAGGTGCCCCTGGATATATAATATATTTTAAAGGTAAAACTAATAGAAACTGCTGATAGATTGAATCATGAACTAAGAGACATTATGGGTATAATAAAGTGTATCACTAGGAAAAAGACATATTTGTAGGTGCTGTCAGTGTGAGCATAAGGGGATCTAACTCCTCGTGGCCTTGTGTCTGGGGAACTGCCACGCAATCAGCTCTAAGTCCCTAAAGTGGAGGCTCAGTACCTTGAATGAAAGGAGCACAGTGTAAGCCACACCAGAAATCACTTCTCAGATTGTATGCTCCAAAAATATCCTTTTGTTTCTGATTACCACATAGCATGTGGGCTGTGGGAGTGAGCAAGCTTCTATTTGGCTCTAAGCGATTTAGAACAGTCGTCTAATATTTTGGTGTCACTCACATCTATATGGGACATGTAACTCTGTAGATGGGCAACCCACACAAGTCTGCACAGAACTTGGTAGGAATGTATAACTGACTAAAAGCCTTCTTCAAGCTATCATTGTTGTTAGTCTGATCCCTCCTGTAAATTAACCTTCTTCTTGGGTAATTATCACTGCAGGGTAGAAATGTTTCCTTCAGCCTCAATAGAGTTCCCAAGACTCCATAATGTTAATGAACTTCAGGACTGAGTCTCCCAGGGCGAAAGAACCCATAACTCTCTTAGTTCTGGAGAATGAAACCTTTCTCTCTCTCTCTCTCCCCTTAACGTCCCAAATGCTCAATTGCCAAAACATGTCCTCTTCTAAATTCAAACTGATAAAAGTTTCTCATTGGGTTCTTTTGAATGATCCTTTCCTTTTCTCTTCAACTCCTTTTTAAAAATCTCCTTCTTATTTCCCTTTTCTCTTTCTTTTCTTTTTTCCTTTTTCCCTTCCTCCTCTTCGTTCTTTTTCTAAATTATGCTCATGTGCTAGATGGGTCCTAACTGTGGAGTACAGTACTTAGGATGATCATACATCCTATTGGGCTCTTCTATTTTCCTAAGGAGCAAATCATCTATTTCTGCTCTCGTGTGGGCTTGCTGGCTCCATGGGCATTCCTGTATCTGTTGCGCTGAGAAATCCTGTTGAAACTATTTAGCTTCACTAGTAACTACACCCGCTCAACCGAGATTTTGCTCACCTTTAAGGCACGATATACTAACAGGCCTGGTGCGATGGGAGCAGAGGGAGTCATATTCACGACAATAGCTCTAAAAGGTAACTCACTGATAATCAGATACTAAATGTTTTCAAGAGACAGCACCACCTGTGTGCTCTCCAGTAGGCACTCCCAGTCCTCCATAGGGGCATTTTCCAAAGGATACATTATGTTCCTCAGGATGTGTTTTTTAAGAAACCATTCCATAGTCAACACCTTTGGAAAAGGCTGGGTTCAATGAGTTTCTTTACTGTATGACTTATTTCTTTAAAAATATTATTTATTTATTTATTTCAGAGAGACAGAGAGAGAGAGAGAGAGCAGGGAGAAGGGCAGAAGGGGAGGAAGAAGAAGAGAATCTCAAGCAAACTCTGTGCTGAGCATGGAGCCTAATGCAGGCCTCAGTCTCAGGACCCTGAGATCATGACTTGAGCCAAATCCAAAAGTCAGACACTTAGTTAACTGAGCCCACCTGGGTGCCTCTTTTACTGTATGACTTATTAAGGCTTTTAATAGTCAAAGCTTTTATTCAGTTTTCAAGTTTTTAGAATTCTCATATTATAAAGGAGATGACCATAAAACCCCTTTAAGAAATATCTCATGGGGAAAGTATTCTATTTCCTGCTGTTCCACAATTATCTAGTCACCCATGCCTTTTGGGAGAGCTGACTTTGAGAGCACTCAAAAGAGCAGTAGGGAGGACATGAAAGCAACTTAACCAATTGACCAATTGATTACTATCTTCCCTCTGGTAGGCACCATGGGTCCAAAATGAAAGAGTCTTTCCCCAGAGGTACATTATGTTGCTTAAGTCAATTTTTGAAAGTAGTTTAACTAGAAGGGATTCCCCAAATGGAAAAACTTGACCTTGGATGAGAACAAGGTTTATGTGCAGTTGGTAATTGCTCAAGCATTGAGCTCTTACTATGACTCCCTTTGATTTTGGTGCTCTTATTCTTTTATAGCAGAAAAGTGGTTTAATTTCTTTAGCCTCTTTGTATCCCTAACAAATTTGCTGTGAAGATAGTGAGGATTGTTCTCTATTAAGGATATGCTAAGATTTAAACTGCGGCATTGCAAGAGGTTGTCCAGAAGGAAAAGTTCGATGTTTATTAAGTTTTTTCTGGCAATGCCCTATAGGCCCTGGCTTATTCTGGTCACTATTCATTTTGTTATGCTACACAAGTTCTCGTGCCTGAGGGCCAGCTGCCGATAAAGTACAGGAACAAAGCCAAATATGTACTACAGCCATGTAAAGGTCTAAATAGAACTAATAATCTTATTGAACTTTCAAAAAGAATGCTTCTAGAATAAAGCCCTAGGCAAAGGGAAATATAATAATAAGGGATAAAACTGTCATGCAATTGACTTTACAATGATAGCTTGCTCTGCAGAGCAGTATCTTAGCCTATGACTTAGGGGTTCTATTGGATCTTGGAAGATATCCCAGCTTCCTCTTGGTTGATTTGCTTTCTCACCCAGGAACACTTAGACCCCTGTAGACAATCATAAGCTCTATTTGACTGTTTGCCAGCTATTGCAAGGTTGTCTTGAGATAGTTGTATTCACTGCCAATAATGTCCAGTTAAAAAGCTGCTGTGTTCTAGAATTCTCTGAAAATTGTAAGTTATCAGAGAAAGCATTTCTTTATATTTTGAAGTTATCCAACAAATATTAAGAGCCTTTCTGTGCAGGTACTATTCTAGGTACTTGAAATCCAAAAAAGACAGATATCCCTCAATGCCATTTTCTGACTTCATAATGCTACTGCAGACATAACTTGAACTTATTCTATAGACTGGCTTTTTTTAAGAGAGTAATTGAAACAAACACTGACCTCAAAAAGGCAGAGAGAGAAGGGGAATCTACTGGCTTAACTTCAGTCATCTGAGAGGTTCTGTGCTCTTCGATAGTTACTTCATTTGCTTGGTTTTATGCTTGAATGTGGCTTCTCTCTACAACAAACTGTCTCTACAACAAAATGTCATTTTCACATCTATATCTAGTCACTATGAGAAAATATGGTAGCCACATTTTGCAGTGATTTAGCCCACATCCATTTATCCTTTTAGATTACATGACTCAGATCTACTGGCTATAGTTGGCTGACCCATGAAGCTGTATCAAGGTGATGGTAGAGCTCTAGACTCTATAATACAAGTTCATGAATCCTTTCTATCATGGTGCCTGGACCTACCTGCTGCCTTTTTATCATGAATCTTAGTTATCCAGTTCTTCCCTTGATTGTAATGCTATTATAATAGTTATATATATTTATAACTATTTATAAATTTATATTTATAAATATATTTTTCAATATATAGCATATATTGAAAACTATAGGATATTAATGAAAGAAATTGTGAAGAAGACACAAACAGATGGAAAGATATACCATAGTCATGGATTAGAAGAATTAATCTTTTTAAAATGTCCATACTACCCAAAACAGTATATGGATTCAATGCAATCTCTTCTCAGTTCCATTGACATTTTTTTCACAAAAATAGAATAAACCCCTAAAACATTCATGGAACCACAAGTAACCCTAAATAACCAAGCAGTCTTGAAAAAGTACAAGTCTAGAAACATCACAGTCCCTGATTTTAAAAGCATATTACAAAGCTATAGTAATTAAAACAGTATGGTCTTGGGATGCCTGGGTGGCTCAGCAATTGAGTGCCTGCCTTTGGCCCAGGGCATGATCCTGGAGTCCCAGGATTGAGTCCCACATCAGGCTCCCTGTATGGAGCCTGCTTCTCCTTCTGCTGGTGTCTCTGCCTCTCTCTCTCTCTCTCTGTCTCTCATGAATAAATAAAAATAAAATCTTAAAAAAATAACAAACAGTATGGTATTGATACATAGATCAAAGAAACAATACAAAGTTCAGATATAAGCCCACATATACATGATCAATTGATTTATGACAATGGAGGCAAGAATATCCAATGGAAAAAGAACCGTCTATTCAATGAATGTTATTTAGAAAATTGGACAACCACATGCAAAAGAGCACAACTAGACCACTATCTTACATGGTACACAAAAATCAACTCAAAGTTGATTAAAGACTTGAACATAAGATCTGAAACCATAAAATTCCTAGGAGAAAATATAGGCAATAAGCTCTTTGACATAGGTCGTGGCAATAATTTTTTTGAATCTGACACCAAAAGCAATAAAGTCAAAGATAAATATGTGGGACCATATTAAACTTAAAAGATTTTGTAGAGCAAAGGACACCATCAACAAAATGAAAAGGCAACCTACTGAGTTGGAGAAAATATTTGCAAATTACATATTTGACAAGGAGCTAATATTCAAAATATATAGAGAACTCATATAACTTAATAGAAAAAAATCTTATTGAAAAATATGTTGAAGATCTGAATAGATGTTTTTCCAAAAAAGACATACAGTTGGCCGACAGATACCTTAATAAGTGCTCGATATCATTAATCATCAGGGAAATAAAATCAAAAGCACAATGAGATATCATCTTATACTTGTTAGAATAACTATTATCAAAAAATAAATGACAAGTGTTGATGAGGTTGTGAATAAAAGGGAACGCTTCTGCACTGCTGGTGGGAATATAAATTGGTGCAGCCCCTCAAAAAAATTAAAACTTCTAAATGTTTCTACTGCTAAATGTTTATCAAAAAATCCTTCCATAAACAGTAATTTGAAAAGATATCTCTACCCCTGTGTTCACTGCAGCATTATTTACAACAGTCGAGATACAGAAACAACTTAAATGTTCATTGGTGGATAAATAAAGAAATTGTGGTATACATGTATAGTGGAATATTATTCATCCATAAAGAAGAATGAGCAACAACGTAGATGGACTTCAAGGGCATTCCAAATGAAATAAGTCTGACAGAGAAAGACAAACATTGTACATTCTCACTTATATGTGAAATCTTAAAAAAAAGAAAAGTAAAGAAAAAGCAAAATACCCAGTTCACAGAGATCATATCGGTGGATACAAAAAGAGGTGGTTGGGAAAATGGGTAAACTTTTTTTTTTTTAAGTTTAAATAAAATGAATAAAAATAAATTAAAATAGATTTTAAAAAATCTTTAGGAGCACTTACTATGTGCCAGGTGTAGAGAAAAACGCCATGTAATTTGGTTCTCATGGATTTACAGTCTTGTGAGAGAACACAGAAAATTACAAAACAAAAATAAGTGTGTAATATGGCAGGTGATGAGTACTAAGAAAAAGTAAAGCAGGATAAGGGAGAGAGAGATGGGGTTTATTTATGCAGCATGGTCAGGAAAGTGCATTGTTGGTGCTTATTAAGTGTGTGTTGTGTAAGTGAATGAGCACAACTACACACAGCCCTATGTTTATTCAGTTAGTTGGTCTTTCAGGAAGTGATGAACTGTACTTAATTCTTTTACTTTTCCCAGGCGTTTTTTTTGTTATTTATTTATTTATTTATTTATTTATTTATTTATTTATTTGACAAAGAGAAAGAGCACAAGCAGGCAGAGAGAGGGAGAAGCAGATTCCCTGCCGAGCAGAGATCCCTGGGGGGGCTTAATCCCAGAACCCTGGGATTATGACCTGAGCTGTGGACAGACACAACTGAGTGAGCCACCTATGCGCCCCAGAAACTTAAATAACAATCATAATCACGGGATGCCTGGGTGGCTCAGCAGTTGAGCATCTGCCTGCAGCTCAGGGCGTGATCCCGGGGTCCTGGGATCGAGTCCCACATCAGGCTCCTGCAGGGAGCCTGCTTCTCCCTCTGCCTATGTTTCTGCCTCTCACTCTGTGCCTCTCATGAATAAATAAATACAATCTTTAAGAAAAAACAATCATAATCATAATTGATTTTACTGAGTGCTTACTGTGATATTGTGATAAATAAATGAGTTGTTCTAATTCTTTATTAAAAACAACAGCAGCAGCAAGTGGATAGAGCACCTACTGTATGTCAGACAGCAAACAGGAATATGGGGATTCTCTATATCTTTTGCTTATCAAAGCCTAGAATCACAATAAAAACACAAAACCAAAAAAACATTAAGCTACTTTAGCATTCTTCTAATAAATGCTGCTTTTGTTTACTTTATATGCCACAGTTCTTTTGTTTTGAAGTCAAAAGGATCCTTACTTGGTCAACAAATGTTACAGGAAGTTGTCCAATCCAGTATTAAACCAGTTCAAGACACTCTTAACAATAAGCACCATGTTGATGACATTTCAGTTCCTTTTAAGACAGTCCAAAACAACTGGCAATTTACTATTATCTTTTTAAAGATTTTGTTTATGTATCCATGAGAGACACAGAGAGAGGCAGAGAGACACAGGCAGAGGTAGAAGAGGCTCCTCGCAGGGAGCCCAACGTGGGACTCAATTCCGGGTCTCCAGGATCATGCACTGGGCTGAAGGCAGCGCCAAACCACCGAGCCACCCGGGCTACCCTTACTATTACCTTGGTATATCGTTTTTCCCCCTGACCCTGTCCTTTGGACTTGTTGACTGACCCTGGTTTTCTGGTTTGCCCTTTAGTTCACACTCCCCCCTTGACTCTTTCCATGCTTGGCCATCTCCCATAGGACCAATTAGTTTAGCTTTAACCCTCTGGAATCTAAACTCTGGCTTTGGTCAGCTTGGCCAGGGCAATAAATGGACCTACAACGGTTCTCCACACATAAGATCTGGGCAAATATTTCGACTGGTAATAAAGGATCAACAATTAAATATCATGGTTTGTGGTTTGAAATTTTGATGTCACTCTTGCAGTTTTTTCCAAAAGTCAAACCAGTTTAAGTTATGAATCTGTATGTTTCAACTTCTAAGTGTGTCTTTTGAGCATCACAAAGTAATCGAATTTGAAATATGGGGTAGTGAAATATCCAGAAGTAGAAATTTTAATTAAATTCCATTTTAATGAAACAAGCCAAATGCACACAATTAGCTCTATGGAACGGGACAATTAGTAGTCCTATTTCCCCGAGAGTTTGAAGTTTTCAAAGTATGAACGCCTGATAATCTTTTAAGAATGTTCCTTGCGTTGTCTTTCAATGAAACTTTTTCTAACTGCTCAGCTAGCATTGGCCAGTCCATCTCTGGCCCCACTGCTCCGTACCTGAAGTGCTTCTCCACCTCGTGATCTCCGATACTCTCTGATCATATTAATTAACGTGCCTGCTACTCATTCCAATATATTCTTTGAAGCAGTGGTCATCGCTGGTGTTTTTCTCTATCCCGAGGATGTGATAAAGAAGAAGGCACTTAATAAATTTTGAGAAATCAGTTTTTGAGTGTGTTGGGAGACCATTCAGAAAAATATTTTCAGATCAAATTGACCTTTTACTACCCATCAAACCACGCCCTCGTGGGCCTTAACTCAGCTCACCATTATAAAATTTCCGATTTTACTATTGTTTTTTTCCCCCATTCCTCTTAGTTCTAGAACTTTGCTTATTTTGGCATGGTACGAATCAGAATCTATATTAAATCTCTTAAGTACAAAAAAGTAACCTTACTCTTGAACAACATGGTTGGAATTGCATGTGTCCATTACATGCAGTTTTTTTTTTTTTTTTTTTTTTTGCAACAACAAAAATATTTTTTGTTTCCATTTGGTCCACCCCTTGGGAGAGGTCTCCTGAGTGGTTACAGAGCTGCCTGGTCCTGTAGTAGTTGCAGGGAGAGGCTCAGGTGAAGCCCTGATGCTGGGGGGAGGACAGAGGGGCCCCTCAAAGGCCTCTGTTCTTTGGAGGCTCCAGCTGTGCTTGAGAGTGAGCCTCTTGAAGAGATGCATGCCCAGCCCAGCACGGGGGGCCACCCAGCCTGTGGAGATTAGTCAAGTGATGACCTAACTTGATGAATTTCACTTGCTCAGCTGGGAAGTGGTTCTCCAGGAAGTCACAGAGCTGTGGGGAAGGGGGGTGGTGTTTGCGCGGCCATAACAGAGGGCCTGCAGACAGAAAAAGGCTCGGCTCAAGTTTTTCTGCAGGGCCTGCTTCTGCACATCCTGAAGGAAAGCGTGGCTGCCCACTGGTTTTGGATCTTCAAGAGGCATTGGTTGCCCTCTGCCCTCTCTGCTTCAGGAAAGAAGCAGCTCACGCCTCCAGAGCCGTATCCTTATGTGAAGATAGAAGCCCGGAGAGCAGTAGTAGGAGGCCCACAGATGCATGTTGATCAGGTGATTGGGACTTGCACTTTGGTGGAATAATTCTGACGTATCTGGAGCTCATGGGTGGTCGGTAATCAAGAGCCAAACTTAAAAATGATGTTGGTTGGTCCCGGAGGCAGAGGATGGCTGATAAGGTGGTTCTGAAGTTTGCCGCTATGAAAGAGGTGTTGACGGTTACTGGTAAGACTTTCTGTCAACAGGTTATTAGTAGTTAAGGTTTTGGGGAGTCAAAAGTTGGACTCTGTGGAGGATTGGCTCCCTTCATCCCTGTATTGTTCAAGAGCCAACTATATCTACATTTAATATGTGAAGAAAAATTCAAGGTTTAGATATTTATACACTGAGTGTTTTTATAAAACTTATGAGACTTATGAGGAAGATAGTTCTGCGGGTTAGAACTGAGGTTAAAAGTGGTTGAAGTATTGGCTTTTATGCTTTGAATAAATTTCAATAGATTTGATTCAGAAGAATCATCTCCTTTCTGGCAAACTTTAAGAACTATAATCCTTGTATACAAACGAACACACTTAAGAACATAGCCCAGCGCTGAAAATACATGTTTGGAGGGTAAAACCACTGGTGCAGAAAAAGAAAAAAGAAAAAGACTTCAAGAATAAATACAGTCTTAAAATTTTCCCTAATACAGTTTGGAGAAGAAATGATTTTATGTCAGTCTATTTAAAAATCTGAAAATTTGTAGTAATATAAAATGGTAACAAGACTGATAAACTATGATATGACCCTAAGGTGGACTTTGGTAACAAAATGTGTTTTAAATTCAGGGCTAAGCATTTAATTGCCAAGAAAGACTGTCTATATCTTTCTTTCTGGCTCTGCAGTGACCAGTCATATTCCAAATAGTGGTTGCTATGGTAGCCTGCCCAGCAGTGAGGACAATGTGGACACATAGTTGGGGGTTTGTTCCTGCAGCGTCGTTCATCCTGACTGATGCTGCAAGAATGCGGCAGAGGCAGGTTTTTAGGTAGAATGAGTAGTTTCGAGTAACTTAAATTGAAATTACCTATGGATGGAGGTCTGGTCAAATCATATATATTTAATAAAAGAGACATTGATTTTAAATACAATGGGATTCGCCCATTTTTGGATTTAGAGAGTTGGACTAAACTAGGTTTACCGGGAGAAGTCTGAAGTTGCTTGTCAATATAAATGTAAGGTGGGAACATTCTCAAACTATTAGGCATTGATAATAAGCATCTCAATTTTATATTCCAGCTGCACGTCTCTATTGTAGAATTTCAGCGTGCACGTGATATTCCATACATGTGTATAGACACACTGCCTGCCCAGAAAATATCCAAGGACTTCGTCAGTGCTTTTAGGCAATAAGCTTTTGGAAATTGTTTTCAAGTTCAGTTCTTTCACATTCTCTTCACAAGTAATATTTTTGGTTGATACTTATTTGTTTTGTTGGATGACAGAGCTTGAAGGGAACCTTTTATTGAGCTCAGTGGCAGTTTGATGAAAGTAATATCTAATTTGGATGCATTGGCTCCGAACATTTTCAAAGAAGTGGGGAGGTGCCAGACATCCCCAGAGCTGTCAGAAATAGAGTTCAATCAACAGGATTTCACGTAGAAAGACTGGACTCTAGAATTCAAATATCTGAAGCAAAGTATTGGTATTTTGCTTGTCTGGTTAGCAAGCGCACCCAAGGAAGCACCCAGGAGCCTCTGATCTCACCCCAATGTGATGAATTTCTCCAAGGTCTCGCCATTCTCTTTGTCACCCTTCCAGTGTGCTCTCCACTCTCGTTTCTATCTCTGTGCTTATGCTGTTGCTTTATCTAGTATGATTGTTCCCTCTGTTCTTTCTCTATTTCTCCAACTCTTATTCATCCTTCAGACTCTGCTCCAAAATTCTGCTTTTCCGTGCTAATGGAAAAGAGAATTTACATGCCCCTTTCCAGATCCTCAGTGTCTCTCTCACTTTGTTTTCAAGCTTCTTTGAATGCAGGCATCTGGCTAATCACCCTTGTATTCTCTGTTCCTCATATAAGTCACCGAATGTTCTATATGTATATGTATAGGTGCTCATACATGCTTATTAAATTTAAGAGGAGTTATAACAAAACTATAGATCTTATATCCCTCAAAAAAATCTTTTATCTGAAGTACAGGAGCTCAGCTGCTCTTGCACATCCTTTGCCCTCAAAGCCATTCACTCATTCGTGTGAGGGGATACAAACAAAGTCATGCTTTTTGTATGCTAGCAGTGTTTTACACTTTTTGACACGTTCTCATGTCTATGACCACCTGTTGAGGCCCTGAGCAGCCCTTGAGATGGGAAGGGCAAGTGTAAGGTGAGAAAACTGAGAAAAATGGTCTGCTCCTCTTCTGAGCACTGGTCAGTAGTCCTATCAGGACCCCCAGTTCTGGTCTCCTGACTGCTGGAGTACTGTCTTTTCTATTCTCTGTCACACTTCGTACCCCAATAGGAATTCCTTGCAGTTCCAGCCTGTTCCCAATCTAGGAAGGGCCCCTCTCTATAGCCCACACAGATTTACTGAGCAGAGTGATTTATCCCATAACTTGTGGCTGCAGAGGGAGGCTTCTCTTACTGCTCTGCCGGGGAAGCATGTTTCTTTAAAAAAGTGTGGCTGTGTTGCTCGGTTTTACGTGGCAATTCACAAGGCTGCCACGTTGATAGTTTTACTTGATCAACAGCTCACATGAGTGAAATGACTTCATTTCACTCCACAATCACTTCAATCTTTTTAAGCAAATGACCACTTGTTTGACTCAGCTGGCCCAAACGAATGAAGAATTTGTTGAACGACCTGCTAAGCTTGGAGTACTATGTGTAGTAGTGTCTGGAGAAGAGCAGCATAACTCTTGGTAAATTCAGAGATGAATGCTTTATTTTCAAAAGAGAGAGGTAGAAATAGGTTGACAGCAGAAATGTAGCTAACAAAATAATGAGGCCCTGGTGTATCCTGAGAATTAGTACACATAAGTAAAATCTATAATGACTTTATACTTATAAAATGAGATCTTTAATCCAAAAAAGTTAAAATTATTTTCAGCAAAACTTATTAACTAGTACATTATATTTACTCCATTATCTAGAATCATAAGAGGGCCCCATCCATTTTGTCAACATTTTCATTAATTATATATATATATATTATATAATTATATATATTATATATATAATATAAATATATATAACCATATAGTAGCTATATATATAGTGCATGTATGTATACACACACACACCAGTAGCTTTAATCAGAGCTAGCTAAGCTTGCATAACTTCTATGATGAAAATTTCAGTTTTATTACTGGAAAACAAGTGCTCAATTATCTAAACTTTGTTCTAGTCCTCGTGATATTTTTTAGGTACACCATTCCTATCAATTTGTTTTGAATGGGTGGGATAAGGGGAATCATAGATGTACTATATAAATTGTGGACAATAGAATACCAGCTTTGTGGGATAAATTACGTATGAATCAGTGTATACCTCTGTGTATTACATATGACTAATCTGAACATCTAAAGAAGCATAAAAGTTGAAGAAAGGATTGACCTAGGATTATGCCACAAACTGCAGAATGAACACAGAGCCAGATGGAGGACGAACTATTCAACTATTAAAAAATAAAGCATCAACAATATATCCGAGAATATTTAAAAATATCATTAACTTATAAAATTCACGATGATTTATACACTTATTCATACATTGCTGCATTAGATTCTTAGAACCGAGTAGCATAGTTTGTATATTTTTCCCATTCACATATGTGGAAACTCAACTTTTGCAAGTTTGGCAAATACCTCAACTCACGCATCTAGCACAGAATATAGGCTTTATGGTTCCCTGTCCTGTCCAAGGTTCTTTGTACCGTTTTATATCCTCTTAAGTGAGTGCCCATTATTTAATGTATTTGGGATACCAAGTATATTATTGTTCATATGACTGAAGAATTTATAATGTAACTAAGTTGACAGGAAAAAGAAGAGCAAACACATATGTTTACAAACTTCCTGATATACTGGAGATATTCACTAAATGTGTGGCCAAAGGAAGGAGCTAAATGCCAAAGTAACAGAAGGCAATAAATATTATATGGATTCAGGGTAAAGAATAATCATTTTGGCAAGGCTATCAGAATAATTGTGAGGGATAAGAATTAGAAAATAGAATATAAATAATTTGAACGTCTGTGAGAGGAGGGTAGGAGGTTTCTCTAGGCATCAGTCTGGTCTGACCAAAGCACAGAGATCTCCTTTTGATATGGAGAATGACTAGTGGAATAGCTTGGCTGTATGTAACAGAAAGTTTATGCAGGAGAGTAATGGGGGATAGAAAGAAGGAGTGGAGAAGGATGGGAGGGTTGGAGTTGTACCAAAAAAAAGTAATGTGGGACTAAATATAAAGAACATTTAAGGTTTTTTTAATTTTTATTTTTTTTAAGTAGGAAACACATTTAAGTTTAAATTTAATGCTATAGAAGTTCCAGAACTTTAAAAGTGTTTTAACTTTGCTTCATTTTTGGTAAACTCCAAGATAGAATAGATTTTAATCCAAACAGCTTCAGATTAAGGTTAAGAAACATGCATGTGTTTTTGAAAATGGAATTCATTGAAATATAATTTATGTTCAATAGAGTGCATCCATTTAAAGAATACAATGTGATGAGTTTTGACAGATCTCTACACTTGTGAAACTAGCACACTGATAAAGATATGGAACATTTCCATCACACTGCCATGCCCACAAAATAAACCATGAATTCTATTTGACTCCCTCACTACTTAGCTATTTGATCCATTTGTCACTTAAGATTTCTAAAATTCACTAAACCATATACTATTTCAAGATTGTTAAGTGGCAACAATTAGACAATGGAAGTATAAATTATTTGATAATTGTCAGGAGTAAAGCCATCTTCTTCTTTTTTAGATTTTATTTATTCATGAGAGAGGCAGAGACACAAGCAGAGGGAGAACCAGGCTCCCTGAAGGAGCCCGATGTGGGACTTGATCCCGGGACTCTGGGACCATGCCCTAAGTCGAAGGCAGACACTCAACCACTGAGGCACCCAGGCATCCCAAGCCTTATTATTCCAAATTAAATAGAGTTGCAGGAAGACTAATAGGACTGTGGAGTATCTAGTCCACAGGATGGGCTCAGAGCAATGGGGACCAGGAAAAACACCAGCAAAAGTACTGTATTACAGGTGTGGCACGATTTCAGTATTTTCTAAGTATGTGTAAGTATGTTCTACATGTTTGGGGGTGTAGATCCTTGAGGATAGAGGGTGGGACCAGATTTACTCAAATACTCTAGATTTTCTTATTGGTCACTTCCATTTCAGCCTCCTATGATATTGGATTTCAGCTCATGCTCAGCAAAATCCTGTTATATCAGGTCAGGAATCATTGGGCTTGCTCGAACAGCAAGTGCCTAATCCACGGTTTAATACAATCCCTGGCATCCAGCAGATACTTGACAAATGGCAGTAATCACTATTGTTGATAGCCATCGAATTGTGAGCACTTCCTGAAATTTGATTTTGCTTCCTATATATCTTTTCACATTTTAACCTTTTTGCCTACAATGCTCTCCTCTACTTGCCTATCTCCTGTATTCATAAATTTTCAACTGGTCCTTAGAGATCTAAAGCACCTTTACTTCATTGGAATTGATCCGTTTCTCCTTTGCCCCACCACATTTTCTTACGTATTCTACTCTTACTCAGCATTACTATGATTCTGCAACCACGAATACATGCAATGCTTGTGTCCATTATGGGAAGAACAGCCTCTAATCGGTTGACCCTTTTAACATCTCATGTTCTTTTGTGCACTAACAAGACTCTCTCTGCCTGATTTTCCTGTGTGTACAGATATCCATATTCTGATAGCCTTGGGTCCATGAGAGCTGAGCCCTGGGAGCTAGTAGCATCCTAACCTTTCAAAGTTTCCTAGGGCTCCCTTCCAGGACCCATGGCTAATCTCTGGCCTGCAGAGGGTGATAGGAGTAACAGAACTCCACCACAACTCCATAGCTCCAAACACTTAGTGTTTGTGGGTAATTCTTGGCCAGAGGGTAAAGAAGTCAATGCAACAGAGAATCTGGCAGCTAGGACAGGCCAAATAGCCAGAGACCTGAGCCTGAGGCAACAGATTAGTCTTGACTCTTTGGCTAGCATGACTTTAGATAATTAAGTTGCTTTTTGATTTTCCTTTGGCCAGCTAAGGGATGGTCTTGCTCCCTGGCCAAAATGCATATACAGGCAGAGTGAAAATGCATTCTTTTTTTTTTTTTCCTGGAACAGTGAGGTTTATACCTGTTGAACAGGAGTACAATTCTGAATAAGCACTTTCTTTGACTCTTAAATGTGACATGGTTTGGACAATGCATTATATAGTCACCATATAAATAGGTTAATACCAGTGATAAGGAACATCCATCTCTCACCCATTTTTGGTGGAATGATTGTCTAGGTGCCCCAATAAGCACCTGGGATCTCTTCTGTTGTCTTGGTCCAGGCTCCCTTGACCTCTGGGTTAGTGGAGAATCACAGATGTTATTCACGTTCTTCCTTTTCTTATTCACTGGCTTGTCTGCAAAAATCTCCTAAGCAAGATCAGGGAGTAGCATCATAGGCCTAATTGACAAAAATGGTGTCAGTGGCTGAGAGAATGTGGTATAATACATGAGTGTAGCCTGAAAGGGCGGGGTGATTTTGTATAGGACTGATCTTCCTTAATCTGGCCTCCTGTAGAGGAAAACTGAAACCAAACGGTAAAGTAACCAATACTCTCTTGGTGGAGGTGGCTGAGCAGAGCTGGAAGCCACTGGTATGCCATGTAGTTTTCTCTAAGAAATCCTCTTAAATCCCTTGGTAGTGCAGGGGAAGGGCTGATACTCATGCAACAATTAATGTTAGTTAGCAGGGGAGAGTAGAAAATCAAGATTCTGCTGCCATATATATTCTACCTATAAGGGTTGGATCCCACCTCCTGATCATGACAAGAGAGGAACTGGTTATCCCCAGTTATGAAACCTAAAAGCCCCCGGAGCCAGGATCCCTTTAATCGTGTCTGCTGCCTGGTTTATTGATCCTCACCCTTCAAGAATGTCTGATATGCCTGATAGACGGCCTTTCTGTTTGAGTTAGCACAAGACTGAGTCTGTCATCCTCCATCTTCCTCTAGACTCCAATCTCCTGAAGACTGTACATTCACATTTCTGAGGTCACTCTTTTCCAACTCCTGAAACCATCATGGTTTGCCCTCTGTAACTGACAGTGATCTTTAGAGAATTTTTTTCTGTCTTCACTCTTTTGTTCTGTCAAAAAATTAACTTTAACCTGAAGGCACTACTTCTCTTGAAGCCATTTCAGGTGGTGGCTGTTTTCTCTCCTACTCTCCTTCACTGCTTAGGCTGAAGGAGTGCAAAGAGGATGGCTGTCCTCCTTTTTCCCCTAGCTGCTTTGGGTTTATTACCCCCTTTCTCTAGCCTCAGTCCTCCAGCATTCAAAATCTCATGTGATAAAACTATACCAACCCAAACACTTTCTGGTAGATATCTTCTAATCTTCTTCCTTGAAGACATTATCTAGACTCACAGTTACTTGCTTTAATAACACCATTATCATAATTTTGGAGGGTATCATCATCATCCATGTAGATTATCCTTCCAGCACTTTGGATTTTCATTTCTTTGAACTTTTCTTCTCTAAGCAGAGCTTATCTTAATTTCCACTTACCTTGGCTACTCACTCTCATGGGGCAGAACTTAGACGTTGTCATCACATGACCTCAATTTCAAGTATTTGATTCTCTGTTCATTATCTTATCCTTTCAACTAATTCTTCCTAGTTCCCCAACTCCAGCAATAATTTTATATTACAAAGACATACAATTCATTGATTTTTGTTATCTTTTTTCTGCCTTTATCCCCTCATGTCTTGACTAGTCTCTGTTTTGAGTTTAAATACCATGATCAATTACTGTCATCATTCTCATGTATGTACCCCTAAATCTCTTTCCCCTTGTTTGCTCCATCATAGTCACTTATCAAAATGATAACCTTCCTTAATGACAAATTGCTATCCTATAACTGAATGTTGCTGGAGAAAAACACACAACCATGCCGAATGATTTCACTTTAAATTCAGGATTAGTCACCTAAGCAAATTCTTAATGCCGTCTACCAATTATACTAGATTTTTCTAGTTTATTCACCCTTTAGTTCTCTTATATATTCGTATAATCTCTTCTCAAACCATTAACACAAGCTCTTTTATCTTTAATCTCAGTTTAAGATCTTGATTCCTATTTCACTGAGAAAATTGATTCAACCAGAGGAGAATTTCAACTCCTACCACCACATCAACTATCAATCTGCAACAACCTTCTATTACTTGAAGTGCCTGTGCTCTGAGAAAAGGCCAACCCCTATAAGGTAGGTTTTCTCTTATCCTTATTGGTATAATTAAAGATATTGCTCCAGTATTTTCTCTCTTTTGAATATTCTTATCTCCTCACTTTCTCTTAGCCCCAGCTTTATCAAATCTTTCTTCTATGCACAAATAATCTGTTATTTCTCCAGACTTTCTCTTCTAACCCATTTTAGTTTCCAGCTACTTCTCCAATTCTCTGTTTTGTTTTATAGCAGAATCATTCATAAGAGTTGTGTGTAGTCACTCTCTCCAATTCCATTATCACTTAATCTCACTTCAGCAAGGCTTTTACTTCTTCTTCTTTTAAAATATTTTATTTATTTATTCATGAGAGACGGGGGGCAGGGGGGAGGCAGAGACACAGGCAGAGGGAGAAGCAGGCTCCTCGCAGGGAGCCCAATGAGGGACTGGATCCCAGACCAGGATCATGCCTGGACCCAAAGGCAGACGGTCAACCACTGAGCCACCCAGGCGTCCCAATGCTTTTACTTTTGTCCCTCTATTGAAACTACTCTTGTCAAGTCACAAATGGCATCTACATTTCTAAATCCAGTGGTCAGTTAGTCCTCACCCAACTGAACTCATCAGCAGTATTTGGCACAGCAGATTCTCCCTCGTCCATTAAATATTCACTTGGCTTCTAGGATCTCGTAACTACTGCCTTTCCTTTTACTTCATTGGTTATCTTCTTAGTCTTCTTTGCTATCTACTTTCATCTCTGATCTCTTTACATTAGAATATTCAGTCCTTTAATCTTTTTTTTTTTCTATCTATACTCAGTGTTTCAGTGATATTGTGGCTCTAGGTGTCCATTATGTGTTGATTATATGCTTTATTGGCATCATAAGTCATTTTAATTAATTTTTAATTAACTTACCTTCCTTCAGATCTTTATTAAAATTTGCTTCTGTCTTGTGGTAACCTCCTCAACACTTCTCATTCTTCTTCCTATATAACACACTACATATTTTACCAATTTTTATTATTCATTGTAATATTTTTCTTCTACTAAAACAAAGAATTAAGAATCCAGGGGTATTTGTTTTCTCACAGATGTATTCCCAGCACCTCTGTCAATGTTTGATGAAAACATGAACAAATGGGCTTTATATAAAATAGAGGTCAGAGCCTAAATAAGATTACTCTTGAGATTCTCACTGAGATTTTACTCTTAATGGTTTTGATTCGAGGTAAACTGGACAGTTACATATAATCCTTCTATATTGAGATAAACTCATTTTAGATTTAGAGAGGAGCTTGTGATTCTTCAGGATGATGAAGATTTTATAATTGCTAAGTCGTTAACATTACTAAATATTATTAGTTGTATTAACTGGAGAGTTCAGAGTAGAGGGATTTGAAAAACACCTGGAAGTTTCTGTGGAAGTCAATAGGGAAGAAACATTCAAAGACTCTTTATAGCTTGAAGTATGAATGGTTACAAGACATATCTGGAAGAAGTTTCTGGGTCTGTTCTTGTTACAACCTTCCCAAAACTGTCCCAAGAAACTTTGGCACATAATTAATCTGATTTGTGTGTTTGTGATCTATGGTTATAAAACCTGTGCAAAATATAGATTTTTTTATCATACAACATAACATTTTAATGAAAAAATAATATAATTTCAACTTTAATCTTTTATTCTACGTGAATATATGCCTGTGTGGGTGCAGAAAGGATGAAAGGTAAGGGGTCATTTTCTGTAAATGTATGTGTTTTAGAAGTATGAGTGATAATTGAACGCTAAACTTCTAGTATTTGAATAGTGAATTCCAGTAGAAAGTGTACTACCAGACTAGGCCCAAGTCACTAGTATGAAAATAAATATATTTCATAAAATAAGAGGAGAATTTCTTCAATACTATCTAAGCTACTATAAACCTTGAATCAAGAATAAATAGCTAATAATAAGGGGTTTGCCACTGATAGAAGAAACAGATAAAGCCCATTTAGACATTGCAGCAAAGTTAATACATTCCAAAACCACCCAAAAGTTTACATATGATGAATGGGGCTTATTGGAACCATGGAGTTAAGGAGCAGATTAAAAGTACAGCCTCTTAAAAGGACAATGGGCACCATAAAAACTTCATGGTAATGAGTTATATTTAGGGCACCATGAATGTTTAAAGACATTTTTTGTAGCTGTTACCTTGGAGTATTGTTAATAAGTTTGCATTTTTTTCATTATTGCCTTATAATAAAGAGCTACTCCTTCCCCTGACACTCTTTAAGGTGAGAGGAAATTTGGTGAGGCTCAGAAAAAAGCACAAAGCTCTCACTTGTATGGTTTCCAAGGAATTCTTTTGCAAGGTTCAGGAGGGAAGGCAGGGTCTGCCCTCTGTTCTTGAAGGGAGAAGTTATGCAAGGAAACCTGTTAATGCCTATGCCTTAGTTTATCAGGGACTTATGAATAAAGGAGGGATCCTTGGGACACACTGGATTACATGAGTCCTTTTTCTCTCTTTTATTTTAAATAATACTCCTCATTTAAATAGTCTAAAACAAATCCTCCCCACATTTCGGAAATCTATTTAGATATCCCCTGTCACCTTCCTTTTTTCCAGACTGGAATTTTTTCACTTGTCTGTATTCCCACAGAAACCTGTTTTTTCCCTCATCACTTGTCACACTCATTATTAGTATGTTTTCCTTTTTGTGTCGCACCAGACTATGCACTTTTTGAAGCACCTTGTTAACTTTTAGATTCCCAGAAAGAAGTATAGCACCTCAATCATTTGAAAATTTACCCGTAAACGTGCATTCTCTTCTTCCTGTGTGTCTGGCACTGGGCCAAGTCCTTCATATGTATTAATTCATTTGATTCTCACAATAAACTTGGAAAGAAATTACTATTATGTCCGTTTTAAAGATAAGATACCTGAGGCTTAAAGAGTTTGAGTGATTCGCCCAATGTCATACACACAGGGTGACAGAATAAGCACTAGATTTCAAATCTTTCAGAAAGTCTTAGTCTGTTCTCAACCACTTTGCTATATTCAAATGATTATTGAATGAATAATTCAACTCTGAGTGTCAGAGCTGGGACCTATGGACTATAGATCTCATTTCCATATATCCTTATGTCTAACATTACCACTTCCCAAGAGTGTATTAAAGCTGTGCATTTTATGAGGAATATTGGAAAGGTTCTTAGTAATGAAAGAGCCTCCTCTTGCTGTGACCTGAGGACTGAAGTCAGGTAGAGAGGACTCCTAGTAAAATTAACTCATCTGAAGTTGCAGAAGAAAAACCTGTTATTTAGGCCACCTGGGTGGCTCAGTCGGTTAAGGGTCCAACTCTTGATTTTTGGCTCAAGTCATGATCTTAGGGTTGTAAGATCAAGCCTTGTGTGGGGCCCCATGCTGAGATGCTGAGGGTGGAGCCTGTTTAGGATTCTGTGTGGCCCTCTGCCCCTTCCCACCCCATGACTGCACGTACTCTATCTCTTAAAAAAAAAAATCTGTTTTCCCTTTTGGAATGAAACTATCAGTTCCAAAGCAAAAAGGGACAAGAATATCTACAAGAATTTGAACTTCAGCTTCTAAACTCTAGTTTCTTGATGGATAAAAAAGAATGAAAGATAAAGTTATATATCATGTTTTCAAGTCTTATGTTTAATAAACATCAAATGAAACTCTGCCAAATGGGTGAGTGGGAGTCAGATGTATAATTAAATCTCCTTCTGGAATATATGCCACTCAGAGATCAAATGGCTAGCATCAAATTGGTCCTTCCAAATGTGGTCTACTGCCTCATGGAAAGCTGTCAATAGTTTTTCACCATGGAAATTTAAAGGAATAGATTTTTTTAAATAAATGTTCTAACTTATTTGAGAATCTAAGCACAGATTTAGAGAAAGAAAAATGAATGATGAATTGTAAATTAGGATAAGTAGTATCTCTTATTTTATGCAGATTGCATGTTGGGTATCTTTTAGACTTAATGTCACATATGAGCTATTCCCAAGGTTTTTCTTCTTAGACCTCTCTCAATAATGATTTACAGTAAATGGATGGGTATAACCATGTGATGAGTGACATTTCATATGAAAACACTGAATATTTGAGTTTGTCCTTTCATGACATCTAAGAAAAAAAGAAGGGGTGGGGGGGGGCATCAGGAGATATTCACAGCCAGAATAGGGCAAATGAAAATCCAGCAGTACCTTTAAATATCACTCCATATGGACAGTTCACTCTATTAGGAAGAGGTAAATAACATTTCAATT